>NC_064809.1:58577360-58635140 GCF_023721935.1 Panthera uncia | reverse complement strand
AACTAGAGTCAATGCCACCTCATGTCCCAGCTACCATATAAACTAGAATCAATATAACACCTGAGGAGGTGCTAGACCTGCTGAGGAGGAAAAAGTGCTGTAGGACCTAACTAAGGTATACTGGCAGGAGCTGAGAAAATATGTATGGAACTGGGACATGACAGGAGGGTACAGGATCAAGAACATAAACATAGGGGCACCTGGGTGGCTGAGTCAGTTAAGCATCTGACTCCTGATTTCATCTCAGGTTATGATCTCACAGTTTGTGAGTTCAAGCTCTGCATCTGGATCTGCGCTGACAGTGTGGAGCCTGCCTGGGATTCTCCTTCTCTCCCTCTCTCTCTCTGCCCCTCCCCCTCACACTCGCTCTGTCAAAATAAATGAATAAAACTAAAAAAAGAAGATAGAACATAAAGTTGGACAAGAAAGGATTTATCAATATAGGATCATTCTCCTGTCCTAGAACATTTAACATCTGTTTAACAACTGTCTCGTAAAATTCCTAAAAATATAACAGTCAGTTCTTATAAGAGCTGATAAAAGTGAGCACATCACAGCTAGCACACTGGTGGCTAAGGATGATGGTAGGGACACTAGCACCAAACTGGGCTACCTGTTAGAATGGGAATGAAATGATCTCTACAAAGTAGGGGCCATGTGGCAGTGCTTAACTCTCAGAAGCAAGATGGGCTCAATTATAATGAGCTGCAAAGTCAGGGTAGCTCACAATGGGGACCCTGACTCAGAGAGCTATGGAGGTCTTTAAGGGCAAGAAAAATGGTCAGCAATGCTCAATCAATAAAATCAAAAGAAACCAAGGGTGGATGGATGATGAAACTCCTGAGAGCATCTGCCTCAATAGAAAGTCCTGGTCTCTCCCCTATTTCCAAACCTGAGCCCCCTTTTAGGTTCATAATACCACAGCAAATGTTTATGATAATTCTCCCAGACTTATCCAGAGGGACCCGTGGGCATTTTGTCAGGTCACTGTATACAAGGGAAAGAGAAATACCAAGGCATTTTGAGGAACATTGGCTCTAGGATCTAATTTGACATTAATACCAGAGGATCCAAAACATTATGATGGTTCCCCTCTTGGGGAAGTTAATAATAAGTAATAAATGGTGTCCTGGCCAAGATCTCATAGTAGGTCCATTGGTTCCATGACTCATCCAGTGATCATTTTCCGGGTCACTAAACTTTATAGTTAGCAGAATTCCCACATTAGTTTCTTTCTTTTTTTTTTTAATATTATTTATTTTTGGGAGAGTGCAAGTGGGGGAGGGGCAGAGAGAGGGAAACAGAGGATCTGAAGCGGGCTCTGCACTGACAGGCTGACAGCCGCAAGCCCGACGCAGGGCTCAAACTCATGAACTGCAATATCATGACCTGAGCCAAAGTTCGATGCTCAACTGACTGAGCCACCCAGGTGTCCTCCACATTAGTTTTTAGCCCATAGCATAAGAGCTATGGAAGTGGAAAAAGCCAAGTGGAAGCTCTGAAACTGTCCCTCTCACTCCACCTTGGCCAAGATAATACATTTTTAAAAATCCAGTATTATGAATAAAAGCATATATTGTGAATATTTGAAAAAATATTATGTCACTATAAATATTGTAAATAAAATACAGTGTTGCCTGGAACAATGGCAGAAATTAAAGCTACCCTTAAAGACATAAAAGATACAGGGACTGTGATTCCCATTATATCCCTATATAATTCACTAGTCTGGCTCCTACAAACACCATAAATGTCCTAGAGGATGATGCTGACTACTGAACATGTATAAACTCATTTACTCTTGATGACAATCCCATGAGGTAATTGGTAATATTACCCCTGTTTTACAGTTGTGCTGAGACACAGGTAACGTGCCTAAGATCACACAACTGATGAGTGGCCATGTTTAAGTAGTTTTTACATTGCTTTTCCATACAGCGTTGCCCTTTAGGTATCATGTACAAGATTTCTGATGTGTGGCCTGTCTAACACACACACACACACACACACACACACACACACACACACATGCACATAAAAGATAATTTACCATCCAGAATAAGTGCTCAAATACCTTCCTTTGTGGTTAAAGCTAGTACTTAATCCATGATGAGCCATGAAGTTGTGTCCCTGCCCTTTTGTTTTCAGGTGAAAATAAACAACATTTGTTCATCACATTCAAATTATTAACACCAGGAGGACACTAGCTTGGAGTGGATTCCAGGGGAATCCTAATTTGTGGTTACTGCTACCCAACTAGTTAATCCCCATATATCCCTCTGGGTCACAAAACATCCCATCCAACTACTTCATGAATAGAACCAAAAGTCAGGGTCAAACTGCCCTCTTGTGGTGAAAGATTGCTATCTGTTTGGTCTCAGAAGATCCAACCTGCAGCATCAGTGCCTTAATGGAGTTTTCCTACCACCTGAAGCCTTTCTTGAGCAACCAGAAGGGAAAAGAAAAGAAAATCCCAAATAGGCAGAGACAGGATGAGAAACAGGGACATGGTAACAGGAAGCTCGTCTCTCTAAAGTCTACCTACTGTTGAACTTTTGAGGAATATGGGGGACAGAACCTTCCACGTGGAGGAAGATTGAACAGCCTCTTCCAACAATAGCTAAGAGCAAACCGGTTTTGCCTAAGTTCAAACACAGATGAAACAATATACTATTTTGCTTAAAACTGGGCTGATTTATACCCTATTATTGAAAACATGACCTTTAAATATAGTTTGCATTATTGTTTTATTAAATACATATCTCCCAGTTCAAGAATACTATTACATTACCTTAAGAGTTCCTCTGTGCCCTTCCAAATGGCATTCCTTTCCCACCAGAGAGTAATCACTGTCCTAAATTTTACCTTTGGAATCTCCTTTTCTTTAGGTTATATAAACATACATTTATAGGCTTGCCCTGAACGTGTAGCTCTGGTCAAGAATACATGGAAACCCATGGACCACATATCCAAATGTATAACATTTATAAATCAAGCTAGCAAAGCATTAAATTAAAAAATAAGTATGTTTTGTCTTTCTGCCTTGAAAAGTGAACCTTCCTAAAGACCTAGAAAGCCAGATGCAAATTTCTCTGATTACTAATGAGGTGGAGCATTTTTTGCTTCTTTATTGGCCATTTCTCTACTATGAAATGACTGTTTTGTAGTTTTTCTAATGCATTATTCATCTTTTTCCAATTGATTCTTATTAATTCATAGGAGGGCTTTACAAAGTCTAGATACTAACCCTTTGTGCAGTTACAGATTATGCAAATAACTGCTTCCAAGTTGGGCTTGCATTTTCTCTTTATGGAGTGTTCTGATGAACAGAAGTTCTAAATTTTAATGCAGTTGAGTTTAACCTTTCCTAAATGAGTTAATATTTGTAAGTTTGAAACAGTGTCTGACACATATTGCTTACTGTAATTTTTGTGTTATTTTCCTTTATGATGTGAACTTTTCATATCTATTTTTAAAAATTCCTATCTTGACATCATAAAAATATTTTCCTTATAATGTCTTCAAAAAAATTTGTCCTTCACATATGTTTTCAATCTACCTGACATGGGTTTTTTTAAATAACGGTTTTATTAACATATAATTCACATACTATAAAATTAATCTTTTTACAGTATATAATTCAGTGTCTTTAGTATATTCACAGAGCTGTCATGACTATGTAACTCTAGACCATTTTCATCACCCCAAAAAGAAACCCCATAGGCAATGACTTTAATATACAGCATACATATAACCAATGTTCTACACCAGTTTATTCTTTCCTCCAGTGATTTGTAACATTACCTTTGTCACAAATCAGATTTTCCTATGTGTGTGGATTTCTGTTAGATATCTCTGTTCTCTTCCATTGGTCTGTTTGTCCATCCCTGTACTAATATATGCTGTCTTAATTATTATTAAAGCAAGCTCTGTCCTTATGTTATCTTTTCTCATAAGTATCTTGATTTCTGTTGACATTTTGTACTTCCACATAAATTTTAGAAATAACTTGTCAATTTCTGCAGAAATCTCAATTGAAAACCTAGTTAAAATTGTATTAAATCTATAAACCTGTTGAGGAAAATTGACATATTTACAATATTGACTCTTCTGTTCCATAAAAATGGTATTACTTTATTTCTTTAGGTTTTTAAAAAATACTTTAAAATTGTTTTCAATTTTTTCCTTAATTTTTGTTCTATTTCTCCCTAAATCTCTTACATTTTAGTTGTATCTTATTCCTTGAAACATCATTTTTTATACTATGGAAAAAATGTTATGTTTATTTATTTCTGAGAGAGTGGGCGCACGTGCATGCATGCAAGCAAGTGGGGAGGGGCAGAGAGAGAGGGAGAGAGAGAGAGAGAGAGACAGAGAGAGAGAGAGAATCCCAAGCAGGCCCCATGCTGTCAATGCAGAGCATGACTCGGGTCTCAAACTCATGAATTGTGAGATCATGACCTGAGCCGAAATCAAGATGTGGATGCTTAACCAACTGAGCCACCCAGGCACCCCGGAAGATGGTATCAGAAGGTATTTTTTTCTACCATTTGTTGCTGTTGTATTGCACATTGTTTTCATGTCTAACAACCCTTCCAAAATACATCTATGGAATCTTCTTGGGTTTTCTACAGGTATTAATTTATCTTTAAATAAGAGTTTTGTTTCCTTTTTTCCCCATCTTATAATTTTTATTTCCTTTTCATGCTTAGATGCATTGATTAGGTAGGTAGATAGCCAAAAATCAAAAATAGAACTACCCTATAACCCAGCAGTTGCATTACTAGGTATTTATCCAAGGGATACAGGTATGCTGTTTTGAAAGGGCACATGCACCCCAATGTTTATAACAGTGCCATCGACAATAGCCAAAGTATGGAAAGAGCCCAAATGTCCACTGACAGATGAATGGGTAAAGAAGATGTGGTATATACACATACAATGGAGTATTACTCGGCAATCAAAAAGAATGAAATCTTGCCATTTGCAACTACATAGATGGAACTAGAGGGTATTATGCTAAACAAAATTAGTCAGAGCAAGACAAGTATCATATGACTTCACTCATATGAGGAATTTAAGATACAAAACAGATGAACATAAGGGAAGGGAACCAAAAATAATATAAAAACAGGGAGGTGGACAAAACATAAGAGACTCTTAAATACAGAGAACAAACAGAGGGTTGCTGGAGGGATTGTGGGAGGATGGATGGGCTAAATGGGTAAGGAGCATTAAGGAAGACACTTGGGATGAGCACTGGGTGAGAGGATGAATCACTGGAATCCACTCCTGAAATCATTGTTGCACTATATGCTAACTTGGATGCAAATTTTTAAAATAAAATAAATAAATAAATATTCTTTTGTTTCTCCTTTGCAAAAAGTTTTTTCATAAATAGATGTTGGATTTTGTCAAATGCTTTTCCTGTGTCAAGTTACACGATCATACAATTCTGATTTTAATCTACTGTGACAAATTACAATTTTTGATCAAAGATTTCACCAATTATAAAGCATACCATTATGTGTTCCAATAAGGAAGGAAAAAACAACTATCCATTGAATATTCCAATTTAAGATACAATTAAGAAAAAACAATGGTGGGCATTTTAGAATTCATAAAAATACAAAGTAATTTATAAAGGTAAAACTGCCATGTATCCCTGGGGTTAAACATAGATGTGTGATACGTTCAATTTTTTAATATCTAATGGCTTTTAATTTGCTAATATTTTTGCATATTCATGATTGAGATTGGTTTTAATTTTTACTTCTGTACTTTCCATGAGATTTTGGTAATGAGCTTTCTTTTATGTGAAACTGGAATTTTTCTTGCTGAATGTTTAACAAAACTCACTAATAAAACTCTCTGGGCTTGGTGCTTTATTCGTGGGGAAGAGTTTTGACTATTAACTGAATTTTTTAAAGGTTATATGACCATGATTTATATATCTCGCTGAGCCTATTTACTACACTATTTTTTTCTAAGTCCTTTTATCAAAACTTTTCAAATTCATTAGCACATAACATTATTCAAATTTTCTCAATATTTTAAAATCAAGGCATAGGACTTTAACAGTTCTTATTGTTTACATCATCTTTTTTTCTAATCAAACTTGCCTAAGTTGTCAATTTTATTACTCTTTTTAAAAAAATGTTTATTATTTTGAGAGAGATAGGGCTAGCGGGGGAGGGAAAGAGAGGAAGAGAGAGAATCCCAAGCAGGCACCATGCTGTCAGCCTAGAGCCTGATGTGGGGCCTGATCTCACGAACTGTGAGATAATGACATGAGCTCAAGAGTCGGTTGCTTAACTAACCGAGCCACCCAGGTGCCCTGATTTTATCACTCTTTGAAGCCCAACTTTAGGCTTTCCTTATTTTCTCATGGTATGGTTCTTAATTTCTTATGTTGCCTTTATTATGTCCTTCTTTCAGTTGGAAGCTTAGCTCATGAATTTTCAGCCTCTTCTTTCCTAATATAAGCAAGGAAGGTAATACTTGCATTTTCTCCTAAATGCTTAGAAGATGCCACAAGTTTTTCTTTTTTCTTTCTCTTCCTTTTCAACAGCACTAAGTACTTTTTTTTTATGTATATAAAACTTAATAACGAAAAATGACTTTCATTCTCATGGCACTTTTATACAAGAACTTAATAAAAGAAACAAATTGAGAAGCTCTTGCTGTGAAAAAAGAACGATGCTGCTGCTCTGAAGGGATGAAATGTACTCTAGCGGCCTGGTTCCAACTGCTAACCTCGTTCCTCATTGACATTTTCTAGAATGAGAAGCATGGTGCTGTGCATACACTCATTCAAAGATGTTAGAGTCCTTAACAAAGCTCCTTCGGTATCCATCACTATTAATCCCATTTAGATGTTTTCCTCCTCGTGTAACTGTGCCTATCAATAGCTTCCTAGAGTTTCTTTGTATTCTCTAGCGTCACTCTGTAGATAACCAGTCCAAGTTGCCCAAAGCGAAAGGGTTATCAGTGCAAAAGCCATTATGGGTTGGTCAGGTTTACAAAGAGCTCTGGATTCACAGCTCCTATTAAGGTTGCTGTGCAGACCCCTGAGCCTTGGGTTTCGAAAGTCTTTCTCTTTGGGTAGTTCCTTTTTACGTGTCATCTTTGCACAGGGGCCATGCTGATCTTCTCTGTATCATTCCAATGTTAGTATATGTGCTGCCGAAGTGAGCACTGGGTGGTTCCTTTTTAAAGCAGGGAGGCTCAGGTGCTAAAGAACATCTTGACTAATGATGATTCGTTACCTGCCATGAGGTCACCTCCCCTGTGTGCCTGCTCTGCTCCCCACAAGTTTCTATATGTAATATTTTCATTAAGTTCTGAATTATGTCCTAACCTCTGTTATAATTTCCTCTTACATCTGAGTTATTTACACCTCACAGGGTTGGGTTTTTAATATTTATTATTTTCTTTATATTTTTTTATCCTAACTATACACATAGATGTTCTGATAGCTTTCTTATTACTTCACAGTGAATGAGTGCCTCAGTCCCCTTTGCCCCAGCCTTAGTCTCCAGGGCTCTGTTATGAGAGTAGATGAGGTTTTGTCCTACACAGGTGAGTGGTGTTAAGTAAAAACAAATCCAGACTTAGGTACAGAAAGACTTTATTGGAAAAGATTGTGGAAATAAGGAGAATGCTCTGACCATAAGATCTGCAATTGTCTCAAAGATCAGGTGGAACAGAGCTTTTTATAGAAAGGAGTATATAAACAATGAATGAAAAATCCGAGTGTGAAGGAGATAAGCAGGTGACATAATGGGACAGTTGATCAGGGAAAGTCTTTTAGTGATCAGTTAATTTGTGCGAGGTGTCACTCAGGAGAGACTATTCCACATCCAGTGCAGGCTCAAGCTGAGGGTGGATTAAAATTCAGGGGCTTATGCGGGGAGAAGCCTAAAGTTTGATCAAGTCATTAGAGGGTATTTTGTCCAGATTGGTCTTTGGGAACAAAGAGATCAACTAACCATTTATGAGACAAAGAACGGGAATTTGGAGATCTGGGTCTAGCTTTGTCACAGGTGAACAAAGTCATATGGGAAAAGATGGTTCTTTGCAATAAGCCATTGCCTGCCTGGAATAAAACAGGAAGGAGGAACCAAATTGCTAACTGTTTTCTAGGAGCACAGCGTTCATTAAATTGTCGGTAGCCAGGTTACCCACAGGCAAAAGACAGGGAGATGGGTTGGGCACTGTTTTACATGTCACACAACTACCTCTCTACCTTTAGCATGTCCTGAATGGGAGTATCTTTTCTGGCATTGGTGTGGGGAATGACAAGTGTACAGGGTGTCTACTCCAATAATACATTCATAGAAGCCATGACCACAGTGTTACCAGGACAGCCTCAAAGTTATATTTAGTCCTAAAGTTATATTTAACTTCCTCACTGGTTACTTTGCCTAGACCCAAGGTTGAACTTGTGTGTCCCTTCTCCCCAGTAGACCAGGTATGACAGTAACTTGGGCACCCATATCCAACAAAGCCATGAAAGTTTGTGTCCCTCCTTTCCTTTAGATCTCCAGAAAATTCCAACAGCGATATTGGGTCTATGGTCCTTTTGGAAGAGAGAGACCATGGCCCCATCTTTAAGAATTTTTCTCCTTAAAACAACTTAGATCTGGGTAGAAGGGAAAGGTAGGCAGGAACCAGGAGATGAAAGACACAGACACCCATTGTTTTTTGCCCTCCCAAAGCCATGTGCTGGACAGCAAAATCATCACTGCCCATACCCCCATTTCAACTTTGAGGACTTCTTATCCAACAGCCATGTCCACAAAATGATGGCCAAGAGAAGCTGCTAAATACAGTCTTTATGAATTATTCCATACATTCTTTATGAATAGTTCAATATGTGCATTGTCATTTTTCTATAACACCTTAAATGGTAAAAACAGGCAATTTCAAAAAAAAATTTCTCTCAGGTAAGGATAAATAATAGTCTACCAGCTTATGGCTAGAACTTTTCATTCTTCTCTCTCTGGGTTAACTGTATTGAATAGGGTTCAGTACTTTGAATATTACTTTGTGAGTTCCTTATCTTCTATCTCATGCTAGTGTCTAAAAGTAAAATGATTTTAAGTGATGCCAGAGAGAATAAACCTAACATTTTAAATATTTATTAGTATGAAGAACATTTAACTTTAAAAATTAATGACTGTATAAATTTTACTTTAGAGTTAAAATGTGCCTCTAAGCAGTATTTTTCAAGAACTGTGGAAGAGCTTGATTATGATGGGAATGACAAGCAGAATCTGAGACTACTGTTCTTGCACTTTCTTAAACTCAGGATAGTAACAGATTGTAGGAAATGGAGCTCAGGATATTCTGAAAAATGTAGCCTCAGGAGACAGAACCAGTTACAATGTGGAATACATTTCAACTCCAGCTTTCTAGTAGAAATAATCAGTAGGTTCGAGGAGAACCAAAAGTTGGATGCATAATCATACTTGGTAATACTGACACAAATGTTAGCAATAACAAAGTAAGGTGGAATGCATAAAATGATAAAGTAACTAATGTAGTAGAATTATGTTCTTGTCAGATTAGAACACAAGAATAAAGGTTGACAGGTTAACAAGTCAGAACCAGGACCTTCAGATACATAAAAAGGAAGAGAAGGAACTGATGACTCAGGGAACATACTTCACCACACAAATTAGGAAGGAAAAAGCAGGTCAAAAGCTATGAAAAAGGATAGTTCAGGATGAAGAAAAATGTTGTCATAATAGCATGGGAATTCTACAGAGAAGACAATTTCTTAGTAGAAACACATGTGGAGATGAACTAGAATGGGTATGAGGTTCCGGAAAATGAGGAATGTTTCCATAAAAGTGATCTAATCTCTCATCCGGCCACATGCTTCTTAAAAGAAACATGGCTTCAGAAACTTTCCTGGCCCAAGCTCCAAATGTATTTAATGTCATCTCTGAAGAGGCAGAAGGGCATCGGTTTAAATTGAAATGTCCCATATCTCTGCACTTACCACCTCTCCTCTGGCTTAAGGGATATTTTGATTTGTAAAAAGACTGTAGAAATTTGATAAGAATAAAGATAGAAATGTCACAATAGAATTTTAAAGTACATCTGTTTAATTATAACCATTAATGCAATATCTGCCTCAATAATTTAATTCTGATAATAAAAAAAATGATAGTATAATGATGGTTTAAAGCTGTTTCAATTCCAATTTTTAGAGGCTTATTTATCAAGAGTGAAAATAGAGACTATTAAAAAATAGCTAAAAAGTTAACGTGTCCTAGTGCTTAATGTTTCTGTAACTGTTGGTAAGGCTTACATCTAAATTTGATGCAGAATTCTTAATGGCACTGAAATAGTTCTTTTCTCAGACACAGGGTACATACTGGTACTATGAATCTGGAAGAGACTGGCTATGGGTACCACTCCTTGTCTTCAGCTGTGACTGCGCAATATCAGCAAGTGCACTTTGTATCTTTTCCAGAAGCATGTCCCCTCGATAAACAACATCCTCCAGACATGTAGCAGCTTCGTGGTTTTCTTCTTCCAGCTTATACAAGCTAGCAGCCTTTGTAAGACACAAATTTAAAATCTTTTGAGAGAAAAACTTGTCGTGAAAGCTAAGAAGGTAAAACAACAACAACAACAACAACAACAACAACAAAACTGTAGAAGTATTTACATTTAAATCTGGATGACTGCAAACATTATGATAGATTTTTTTGGTGGCAGAAATTCTAAAATCAGATAACTTTTAAGAGTTTTCCCTGTATGAATTATTTAAAAGAATGAAAATTTCAAATCTCCAGATGTCTACATGTGACTCTCTTCCATACTGCTTTGGGACACTACTATGCTACTCCACACCCAGAATGCCACCCTCCTCTTATTCTCTGCTAGGAAAAGAGCCAAATAGAGGAAAACAGAAAGTTTCCTTATAACTCAAAATTAGACAACTATATGTATTCAGCAAGGTCTTTAACAGACTGCAATACTTCACAATCAACAAAACTTCCATTTTAAAATTTAACCTCGGGGCACCAGGTGGCTCAGCTGGTTGAGCATCCAAACTTCGGCTCAGGTCATGATCTCACGGTTTGTGGGTTCGAGCCCTGCATCAGCTCTCTGCTGTGTCAGCACACAGCACAGCTTGCTTCAGACCCTCTGTCTCCCTCCCTCTCTCTGCCCCTCCCCTGCTCATGCTCTCTCTCTCTCTCTCTCCCTCTCTTGAAAATAAACATTAAAAAAATAAAATTAAAAATTAAAAAAATATTAATCTTAAGGACACTTTGAATATTATAACAAAAAATGTTAAATCTCCTTTGGGGCACTTGGTTGGATCAGTCAGAGCAGCATGTGACTCTTGATCTCGAGGTCATGAGTTCAAGCCCCACACTGGGTACAGAGATTACTTTAAAAAATAAATCTTAAAAACAATCTATCACCTTTAATTGAAATTCTCTACTAGCAAATTTCTGAAAGGAAAAGAGATTTTTACCTGTAATGCAGCTGTAGATTCTTCACTGGGTAATGAATCTATCAAAACATCAATGTCTTTTGCTGTTCGTGCAATCAGTGCCGCAAAAAGCTGGGCATATTCTAAAGAAAGATATTACTAATTTAGAGTATTAGGGAATCTCAGGTTTTCAGAAACAGAAACTAAATTCAAGGCTAATAAAACCAGGAAATTTCATAAACTTTTTCTGTACTGGGCTTCAAATGATTAAATTTTAACACACCAATCCCGTTACATATTTGAGAATTAGCTTTACTATTAACTCAAATTGGCAATTAAACATAATCATTTCATTTTTTAGGACAATATGCCAGTCACTTGAATGAAGGAATCTGTAAATGGGATGCCTTCTTTATGAAGGTCCCTCAAGTGAAATTCAGGTAAAATCACACACATTCATTTCTAAAGGAGTAACCATCCGTTATTTGACATGAACAGAAATATGAGATGTAATATAAATTGACTGTAACAAATTCATTTATTTTATAACAAAATTTGCAGTAATATTCTCAAACAACCAGATTTTAAGAAAGCCATAATGAAGCTATATTTCTCAATAAGTTTAATTTTAAAGGATCACAATATATGAGGGTCAAACTAAGAGAAGCCAAGAAAATCTATAATCTATTTACCTTCTGTAGGATTAGCTGGCTGATCTTTGTTAATTGCTGTCTGAATATTACTAAAAGAGGCAGGAGGGCCACACTGCTGCAACACTCCAATGGCATTACAAAACTGATCTGCAAGCTTGAAGCCAAAGAAAATGTATCAGCGTTAGAAAGGATTTATCAGTTTTAAAGACTGTGACTGGTAATAGCAACAAAAATAAGTTTCTGTAATAACGATCTCTAAACAAGGGAATAAAACAGGAACAATTTTGGATAAAATTAGCCAGTTATTTACAATGATTAAATGTTTTAATCACACAAACAAACTAGGTTTGGTGTCAATGTAGTTGAAACAGATAAAAAGAAACACAAAATAATCTTTCTTTTCTTTCCAAGGTAGTAGAATGATAAGAGAAATATACGCCAATATTTGTTACAAGCATAAATAAGGACTTTTTTGGGCAGTGGTGGGAAACGGCAAATTTGACTGGCAAATATCTAAATATGGCCGTAGGACAAATTTTAAAATGTGTGACTCATATAAAGTATATGATCCCTTTTTTGAGACTAAAGTAGGTACAAGTATAAAGAAATAGCAGGAAAAATACTTCACCTTAAGAAGTCTTAAGGTCATTGATGGATGAATGGATAAAGAAAGTGTGGTACACACACCAACAGGAACACTATTTGTTCATTAAAAAAAAAGGGAAATCTTGCCATTTGCAACATGAATTGACCTTGAGGGCACTACGCTAAGTGAAATAAGTCAGAGAAAAAGAAATATTACATGATCTTAGTTATATATGGAATCTAAACAAAGCAAAAACTGAGCTCATACACAGAGGACAGACTGGTGGTTATCAGAGGAGAGGTGGGGGTGAAGGTGAGCAAAATAAGGGAAGGGGGTCAAAAGGTATGAACTTCCAGTTATAAAATAAGTAAGTTAAGATGTATAGTATGGTGACTACAGTTAATACTGTACTGTATATTTGAAAGTTGCTAATCTTAGAAGTTCTCATCACAAGAAAAAAATTTAACTTTGTAACTACATATGGTGACATGTTAACTAAACTAATTGTGATCATTTCACAATACACACAAATACCATTATGTTGTACACCTGAAGCTAATGTTATATGTCAATTATACCTCAATTAAAAAAAAAAAAAAAAGACTATCCCTTAAGTATTCAGAAATGTTTTTCTCCATGACTCAAGTTGTAAACTCAGTGTTCTAAAAGTATTCCTTAAGTTTTCAGGACCGAGAATACCAATTCCTCACTATCTCCAAACTTAAGACTCCTATCTTCCCCCACCAACTTCCCTCAATAGTCCTGACCTTTTGAACCTCAATTCCTTTTTTTGTTAATGTTTGAGAAAGCGCGTAAGCGGGGGAGGGGCAGACAGAGAGGGGAACAGAGGATCCAAAGCCACCTCTGTGCTGACAAGCAGGGAGCTGATGCGGGGCTCTAACTCCCCAACCGTGAGGTTATCACCTGAGCTCAACAGACTAAGCCACACAGGTGCCACCTGAACCTCAATTCCTTACTTCCAATCAGCGAATGGCCATTTCCACTAAGTTTCTCTACCATTATTTAAATGACCGAACTTGGGGTGCCTGGGTGGCTCAGTCAGTTGAGTGTCTGACTTCAGCTCAGGTCGTGATCTCTGGGTACATGAGTTCGAACCCCGCATCGGGCTCACTGCTGTCAGTACAGAGCCTGCTTCGAATCTTTGGTTCCCCTTTCTCTCTGCCCCTCCCCAGCTTGTGCGCTCTCAAAAATAAATAAACATCAAAAAAAAAAAAAAAAGAAGAAGAAGAAGAAGAAAAAGAAGAAAGAAAGCATTAAAAAAAAAAAAAAAGGCCCAAATCAACTGTTTCCTTTGTTTAATATCTAATTTGCATTAAGAATCTCCTAGTTAGGCAGGTCCTCACCACTCCAGGAACTATCCAAAATGACCAAACGGAAGAATTCCCCTCAGAAGAATCTCCAGGAAATAACAACAGCTAATGAACTGATCAAAAAGGATTTAAATAATACAACAGAAAGTGAATTTAGAATAATAGTCATAAAATTAATCACTGGGCTTGAAAACAGTATACAGGACAGCAGAGAATCTCTTGCCACAGAGATCAAGGGACTAAGGAACAGTCATGAGGAGCTGAAAAGCGCTTTAAACGAAATGCAAAACAAAATGGAAACGACAACAGCTCGGATTGAAGAGGCAGAGGAGAGAATAGGTGAACTAGAAGATAAAGTTATGGAGAAAGAGGAAGCTGAAAGAAAGAGAGATAAAAAAATCCAGGAGTATGAGGGGAAAATTAGAGAACTAAGTGATACACTAAAAAGAAATAATATACGCATAATTGGTATCCCAGAGGAGGAAGAGAGAGGGAAAGGTGCTGAAGGGGTACTTGAAGAAATTATAGCTGAGAACTTCCCTGAACTGGGGAAGGAAAAAGGCATTGAAATCCAAGAGGCACAGAGAACTCCCTTCAGATGTAACTTGAATCGATCTTCTGCACGACATATCATAGTGAAACTGGCAAAATACAAGGATAAAGAGAAAATTCTGAAAGCAGCAAGGGATAAACGTGCCCTCACATCTAAAGGGAGACCTATAAGACTCGTGACTGATCTCTCCTTTGAAACTTGGCAGGCCAGAAAGGCTTGGCACGATATCTACAGTGTGCTAAACAGAAAAAATATGCAGCCGAGAATCCTTTATCCAGCAAGTCTGTCATTTAGAATAGAAGGAGAGATAAAGGTCCTCCCAAACAAACAAAAACTGAAGGAATTTGTCACCACGAAACCAGCCCTACAAGAGATCCTAAGGGGGATCCTGTGAGACAAAGTACCAGAGACATCACTACAAGCATAAAACATACAGACATCACAATGACTCTAAACCCGTATCTTTCTATAATAACACTGAATGTAAATGGATTAAATGCGCCAACTAAAAGACATAGGGTATCAGAATGGATAAAAAAACAAGACCCATCTATTTGCTGTCTATAAGAGACTCATTTTAGATCTGAGGACACCTTTAGATTGAGAGTGAGGGGATGGAGAACTATTTATCATGCTACTGGAAGCCAAAAGAAAGCTGGAGTAGCCATACTTATATCAGACAAACTAGACTTTAAATTAAAGGCTGTAACAAGAGATGAAGAAGGGCATTATATAATAATCACAGGGTCTATCCATCAGGAAGAGCTAACTATTATAAATGTCTATGCGCCAAATACCGGAGCCCCCAGATATATAAAACAATTACTCATAAACATAAGCAACCTTATTGATAAGAATGTGGTCATTGCGGGGGACTTTAACACCCCACTTACAGAAATGGATAGATCATCTAGACACACAGTCAATAAAGAAACAAGGGCCCTGAATGATACATTGGATCAGATGGACTTGACAGATATATTTAGAACTCTGCATCCCAAAGCAACAGAATATACTTTCTTCTCGAGTGCACATGGAACATTCTCCAAGATAGATCATATACTGGGTCACAAAACAGCCCTTCATAAGTTTACAAGAATTGAAATTATACCATGCATACTTTCAGACCACAATGCTATGAAGCTTGAAATCAACCACAGGAAAAAGTCTGGAAAACCTCCAAAAACATGGAGGTTAAAGAACACCCTACTAACGAATGAGTGGGTCAACCAGGCAATTAGAGAAGAAATTAAAAAATATATGGAAACAAACGAAAATGAAAATACAACAATCCAAACGCTTTGGGACGCAGCGAAGGCAGTCCTGAGAGGAAAATACATTGCAATCCAGGCCTATCTCAAGAAACAAGAAAAATCCCAAATACAAAATCTAACAGCACACCTAAAGGAAATAGAAGCAGAACAGCAAAGGCAGCCTAAACCCAGCAGAAGAAGAGAAATAATAAAAATCAGAGCAGAAATAAACAATATAGAATCTAAAAAAAACTGTAGAGCAGATCAACGAAACCAAGAGTTGGTTTTTTGAAAAAATAAACAAAATTGACAAACCTCTAGCCAGGCTTCTCAAAAAGAAAAGGGAGATGACCCAAATAGATAAAATCATGAATGAAAATGGAATTATTACAACCAATCCCTCAGAGATACAAACAATTATCAGGGAATACTATGAAAAATTATATGCCAACAAATTGGACAACCTGGAAGAAATGGACAAATTCCTAAACACCCACACTCTTCCAAAACTCAATCAAGAGGAAATAGAAAGCTTGAACAGACCCATAACCAGCGAAGAAATTGAATTGGTTATCAAAAATCTCCCAACAAATAAGAGTCCAGGACCAGATGGCTTCCCAGGGGAGTTCTACCAGACGTTTAAAGCAGAGATAATACCTATCCTTCTCAAGCTATTCCAAGAAATAGAAAGGGAAGGAAAACTTCCAGACTCATTCTATGAAGCCAGTATTACTTTGATTCCTAAACCAGACAGAGACCCAGTAAAAAAAGAGAACTACAGGCCAATATCTCTGATGAATATGGATGCAAAAATTCTCAATAAGATACTAGCAAATCGAATTCAACAGCATATAAAAAGAATTATTCACCATGATCAAGTGGGATTCATTCCTGGGATGCAGGGCTGGTTCAACATTCGCAAATCGATCAACGTGATACATCACATTAACAAAAAAAAAGAGAAGAACCATATGATCCTGTCAATCGATGCAGAAAAGGCCTTTGACAAAATCCAGCACCCTTTCTTAATAAAAACCCTTGAGAAAGTCGGGATAGAAGGAACATACTTAAAGATCATAAAGGCCATTTATGAAAAGCCCACAGCTAACATCATCCTCAACGGGGAAAAACTGAGAGCTTTTTCCCTGAGATCAGGAACACGACAGGGATGCCCACTCTCACCGCTGTTGTTTAATATAGTGCTGGAAGTTCTAGCATCAGCAATCAGACAACAAAAGGAAATCAAAGGCATCAAAATTGGCAAAGATGAAGTCAAGCTTTCGCTTTTTGCAGATGACATGATATTATACATGGAAAATCCGATAGACTCCACCAAAAGTCTGCTAGAACTGATACATGAATTCAGCAAAGTTGCAGGATACAAAATCAATGTACAGAAATCAGTTGCATTCTTATACACTAACAATGAAGCAACAGAAAGACAAATGAAGAAACTGATCCCATTCACAATTGCACCAAGAAGCATAAAATACCTAGGAATAAATCTAACCAAAGATGTCAAAGATCTGTATGCTGAAAATTATAGAAAGCTTATGCAGGTAATTGAAGAAGATACAAAGAAATGGAAAGACATTCCCTGCTCATGGATTGGAAGAATAAATATTGTCAAAATGTCAATACTACCCAAAGCTATCTACACATTCAATGCAATCCCAATCAAAATTGCACCAGCATTCTTCTCGAAACTAGAACAAGCAATCCTAAAATTCATATGGAACCACAAAAGGCCCCGAATAGCCAAAGTAATTTTGAAGAAGAAGACCAAAGCAGGAGGCATCACAATCCCAGACTTTAGCCTCTACTACAAAGCTGTCATCATCAAGACAGCATGGTATTGGCATAAAAACAGACACATAGACCAATGGAATAGAATAGAAACCCCAGAACTAGACCCACAAACGTATGGCCAACTCATCTTTGACAAAGCAGGAAAGAACATCCAATGGAAAAAAGACAGTCTCTTTAACAAATGGTGCTGGGAGAACTGGACAGCAACATGCAGAAGGTTGAAACTAGACCACTTTCTCACACCATTCACAAAAATAAACTCAAAATGGATAAAGGACCTGAATGTGAGACAGGAAACCATCAAAACCTTAGAGGAGAAAGCAGGAAAAGACCTCTCTGACCTCAGCCGTAGCAATCTCTTACTCGGCACATCCCCAAAGGCAAGGGAATTAAAAGCAAAAGTGAATTACTGGGACCTTATGAAGATAAAAAGCTTCTGCACAGCAAAGGAAACAACCAACAAAACTAAAAGGCAACCAACGGAATGGGAAAAGATATTTGCAAATGACACATCGGACAAAGGGCTAGTATCCAAAATCTATAAAGAGCTCACCAAACTCCACACCCGAAAAACAAATAACCCAGTGAAGAAATGGGCAGAAAACATGAATAGACACTTCTCTAAAGAAGACATCCGGATGGCCAACAGGCACATGAAAAGATGTTCAACGTCGCTCCTTATCAGGGAAATACAAATCAAAACCACACTCAGATACCACCTCACGCCAGTCAGAGTGGCCAAAATGAAGAAATCAGGAGACTATAGATGCTGGAGAGGATGTGGAGAAACAGGAACCCTCTTGCACTGTTGGTGGGAATGCAAATTGGTGCAGCCGCTCTGGAAAGCAGTGTGGAGGTTCCTCAGAAAATTAAAAATAGACCTACCCTATGACCCAGCAATAGCACTGCTAGGAATTTATCCAAGGGATACAGGAGTACTGATGCATAGGGGCACTTGTACCCCAATGTTTATAGCAGCACTCTCAACAATAGCCAAATTATGGAAAGAGCCTAAATGTCCATCAACTGATGAATGGATAAAGAAATTGTGGTTTATATACACAATGGAATACTACGTGGCAATGAGAAAAAATGAAATATGGCCTTTTGTAGCAACATGGATGGAACTGGAGAGTGTGATGCTAAGTGAAATAAGCCATACAGAGAAAGACAGATACCATATGGTTTCACTCTTATGTGGATCCTGAGAAACGTAACAGAAACCCATGGGGGAGGGGAAGGAAAAAAAAGCCTGTAGATAAGAGAGGATAGGGTGGGAGAGAGCCAGAGCAGAAGAGAAAAAACTGAGAACAAACTGAGGGTTGATGGGGGGTGGGAGGGAGGGGAGGGTGGGTGATGGGTATTGAGGAGGGCACCTTTTGGGATGAGCACTGGGTGTTGTATGGAAACCAATTTGACAGTAAATTTCATATATTAAATAAATAAATAAATAAATAAAATTTATAGAAGACCTATTAAAAAAAAAAAATCTCCTAGTTAGCCAGTCTAATTTCAAACTCTTAGGTTCCCTTCATCTTCAAGTCTTTCTGTTACTATTTCCCTTTTCCTTCTATCATTGCTGCTGCCTTAGTTCAGTCAATTATCTCACATCAGTACTGTTACAACAATCTCCTTGTTTTCTGCTTCACTATGTTATTTTACCCTGCTTAAAAATTTTGAGCTCATCCCATCATGGCCTTTAAGATTCATCTCCAACGATTCAGGCTGTTTCAAAGCTTTCAACAATCGAAGTCATCTCTACTTATTCATTTTCTACTACTCCTTCATATATACCTAACTAGTGATAAATTCACTCCGGACTATACTGTTTTTCTCATGTTTTGGTACTTGTAATGGAGCCATAGCAAGGGCTCAGAAACTGTACAAATGTGGATTCTAATTCTGGTTCTAGCAACCTGAATAGGGTTTATTTTCCATTTTTAAATTAGGGACATTCTCACATTACAACACTGTTTGGCAGAATAGAGAAGATGAACACACACAAAATTATTCAACACAGTGGCTATCTCTTCTGTCCTTCAAAAGCTCTCAAGATCCACTGATTCAACAAATATTTGTCGAAAATCCACTCTATGACAACCGCTGTATATAAACATTGTAGTGATACAGTAAACAAGAGACGTAGTTTCTGCCCTCACAGAGTTCTCAGAGTGTAAAACACGTTATTTTAATAATAATTATTATTCAGATCAATGCTAATCTCTTAGCTATTTAGCTCATAGCACTCTTCCAACTTTCAGCTTAAGACAGTTGATTCATTATAAATACCTAATCACATGCTACTTTTGCATTATCTAAATGTCTCTTGAGTATCTGACATCTTTCTAATTAGGCTGTAAACTCCTTAAGGAGTCTTTCTTTGTAAACATGAGAGTGCTTGCATACATAGTAGGCATTCACACTAGTTAACCTAGAGGTTTCTCTCCAAAATCCAATTATCAGCATGCCTACCCTGGAGTTAAGGCCATATTCACTTTGCCCTATCATCCTTCCAGTTATAAGACATGCATGAATATGCAACATTTCTCCTAAAATAACATTTCTACCCAGCAGCATCACTGCAATTGGATTTTCAAAAGCTTCAAAGTAATATCTCCCAGAGGGACGCTGGCCGGCAGCCCAGACAAGTCACCGTAAAGTAGAATTTATCCTGGTGAATTTATCAACATTTAGGGGCTGGCCCTCTCAGTCCTAAAAGGTCTCATTTGATGCACTAGTAGACCAGTTTCTCACAATCAGATTCACACCCCTGACGTGTGCGAAGATTGATGGAGTAAGAATAATCCCAAGTTCTTAGCTTCCAGTGTGGACAAAACTGGCAAAGGACCAGATACTTTGATTTTCCAGTCAACATATCATCTCTACACAGACAGTTTACCTGTCTGTCTATTATAAATAGAATGACAATGAGAAATATAACTACCGATGAGAAATTGTTTAACTCTTAACGGCAGTGAGTATACGAATCCTGTAGTTTGCATATTCAGTACTTGCCAGTTAGGCACAATAGGAAAAATAATCAGAAGGATCAAAGTAAGGGGGATGATTTGGCCCTTAACAGGAAGTAGGCTTTTTGAGACACATTAAAGATGACTTAAATAAATCGGAACCTATCCAAGGACTAGAAGATTCACTTTCATAAAGATGTCAGTTTTCCCCAAACTAATTTACGCTAGGGAGTCGCCAAGAGATGGAATCAGACTCTTTGTCCATGGGAAGCAACTAAGATAAAACAAAACATCTCACGTCACGATCACTCCCCCCTCAATCTGAAAAGTCCTCGCGAAGGAATACTCTTGGCTGACATTTAATGAAAAAGATCCAAAAATCAAGAGCACTGGTTTTCCTCCGCGGCTCAAAACCGGTAAGAGAAAAAGAAGCTTCTGCGGCTTGTCCCCTTTCCCCCGAAAGACAAGTGATCTCGTAAGCACTGCTGACAATAAAAGAAAACTGCTCCCAGAGAACAGGACAGGGCCGTGACGCCTAAGTGTCCTGGTAGAGAGATGCTCTACTCTTCAGGCGAAAGAGGCTGCTTGCTTTCTCCCTCAGCCCTCCGCAACGCCGGCAGCCGCCCTCAAACCTCCCAGAACGCCGCGCCGCCTCACGCCGTCGCCACCGGCGCTTTTTGCGGAAGCCCTGCCTCAGTTCGCTCCCCACTTGCGGGGTTGTTTTTCAGGCCCCTTTTGCTCTCTTGCTTCACCTTAGGAAAGGAGAAGACAGAGACTAATAGACCCAAATTGCTCACCGAGTTCACCGCGTCCTGCAGCTGTGTGAGACGATCCGCCATGTTCCTCCCGTAAGCTAAGGAGGCTAATGCAGCTGCTCGTCCGCGATTGGGCAGCTTCAGGACGCGTCGGGCCAATCACGGGGCAGCATTCTTGGAAGGGGTGGAGTCGAGAGGAACTCCACGCCCCACGAAGAGGGAGGGTTGGACTTTCCGGAGACTTTAGTTAGGCTAGCTCCAGCCGCGGAGCTCTGCTCCGAGCAGTTTGAGTAATTTCACCATTGTTCCGAGTCCGTTCGTTTTTGGGTCCAACAGACTGTTCTCGAGGCTTTGGGGTTTTAGACACTTTGGGGAGATTGTTAGATTCTGCGGTTTTAAAAGTAATTTTCCTTATCCTCCCTTGTATTCATTTTAAGGCATTGCCTTGAATACTTGCGTTAAGTTGCTTTGGTTTTCCAGGTGGCCCACAATACATGTACACAGCAGGCAACTCAAAAATATTTGGGGGGTCGCGATACCGATTTTAACTTCAAAAAAATCCAAGTTAAAATTCACCAGGCCATCTTGGCTGCGTTAGGGTGCCTTCTCTGTTGCTTTGGCGGGGGGGGGGGGAGGCGAGCGCTACCTAAGTTGGAGACTGGGTGCGTGCTTTAATTCTCAGTGTGGGTGTGCTGGGTGAGCTGACACACATGGGCTGGAAAGCGTCCGAAACAATTAAATACTAAATCGAGCTGTATTGACTGTGTTGGAAGAGTATGGATGGAAAGGGAAGGTTTCCATGGGCAAAGGTGAGGCGGAAGAGGAGCATTTGGAGTTAAGAGGTAAGGTTTGACTGTAGGTAACTAATAAGCACCTCGTTCGTGTGACAGAGAGGAACAGAAGGTTAGTGGAGTGGAGAGTGGAGGTTCCTGGAAAACAAGCCTTACGTGTAGGTAGAGCAGGGGCAATTTTTAAACAGATACGGTATGCAATTTAGACTTAGCCTCGACATCTATTGAGGGTTTAAGTGTGAAGGAAGGTAGTAGAAACTTGGTATCTGGGAAGCCTGGCTGGCTGAGTCCGAGGTGTGTGTGACTCTTTATTTTTGTTTGTTTTTTAATGTTTATTAAGTTTTGAGAGAGTGGCACACACAGTGCAAGCCTGGGAGGGGCACAGAGAGAGGGAGACACAGATTGCGAAGAAGGCTCCAGGCTCTGAGCTGTCAGCACAGCTGACACCACCAACCCTGAGATCATGACTTGAGCCAAAGTCCAATGCTTAACCGACTGAGCCACCCGGGGGGCCCCATGTGTGACTCTTAATATCCGGGTTCTGAATTTGAACCGCATGTTGGGTGTAGAGATTACTTAAAGAAAGACAGAGAGAAACTTGGTATCTAAGAAAAGTTGTAGCCTGAGGATAGTCTGGCAACAAGTGAGCCTGGAATCAGCAAATGACTGGTATGTGGACTTGAGACAACCTCATACACCTTCCTTCTTGGGCTGATTGTTCCTGATTACCCTACTGGAGTTGGGAGAGGGTGGGGGAAATTATACTTTGAGAACTCAGCTTGTTGGATTTACCCCACCCCTAGCTGGGATGCTCTACTTCTGCTTCACCACTACTTCTCCTCAATCCCCAATCTACATACCTGCTGGGACCTAATTAGGAACCTCTCCAGGTAAGGCACTTCCCCCCATAATGGGATTACAAGAGATAACTCTAATTTGTTTTAATTGTAATGTAGGATATTCTTGTGACTGACCTTTTCTTCTCACCCTCAGTTGAGAGTGTACCTTATTGAATGCTTGCCATGTACCAAGAAGTATGTTAGGTGCTAGGTTTGAATAAGCCAGGGGCTCATTAGGAGGAGGGCTTTGAAATTCCAATAATGAAATGGGTTGGGCCTAGACTAGGTTATTAACTCTGATGAGAAAAGAAGAAAGGCTCGTTTTGAAGGAAATATTAACATGGGTTGGTGCCTGGTTAGATAATAGAGGGATGAATGAAAGAGCCCATAAAGGAGAATACTGTTTTGTGGCCTGATTGAAGAAAACCTGGGCACCCACGGCAGAGGAACCACTTCAAGACAACTCATGTTGTGACTCAGTTATTGTCCTCTCATTATCTTCCTTACAGATTTTCGGTAGCTCCATAGAGACCTCAGGTTGATGTACAGCCATCTTGGCTTGGTTTTCAGGATTCACTGTAATCTGTCTTTAGCAAACAAATCCAGCCTCCTCTCCCAATAATATTGTGTGAAATAATCAGATTATTCATCCACAGTCCCTGAACCCTTGTCTTTCCTGGGCTCTGTAAGCCTTTTCCGGCCATGGACACCTTTAAGAATCAGATGAAAGCTATGGATCCTTTCCTCAGACCAGGCTTGAAATTTTTCATACATTTTAAAGGGGTTTATGAATCCCTTGAAGCTGTGGACTTCAGGGAAAAAAAACCCACCTTCCAAAAGCACTGCTTTGTATCTAGTTCAGGATTGCTCAACAGCAGCACTATTGACATTTTAGGCTGGATTATTTTTTCTGGAATGCTATCCTGCCCATTGTAGAATGTTTAGCATCATCACTGTCCTCTACCCATGAAGTGACAACAGCAAACTCCCCTTCCAATTGTGACAATACAAAATATCTCCAGATATTCCCAAATGTCTCCTGTGGGGCAAAACTTCCGCCAGTTGAGAGTTACTAGTCTACCTCTTTCCTTGTTGTTTACCTTTGTCAAAACAATTTCTTTGTCATCATTTAATTTATACTCTATCTTTTAAAGTTTTACCTTTTTCATGTACATTTTAAGAATTACTGGAGTTCACATGGATCTCTCCTTTTTCCATTTTATGATTTTTACACTTTTTCGTATGCTTTTTCATTTGCTTTTCTTGCATCCCCAACTGATTATATGGTTTGAAGAGTAGAAACCCAGTATTACATATTAAGTTTATTTATTTTTTTAGTAATCTCTACACCCAATATGGGGCCCAAACTCACAACCCCAGGATCAAGAGTCCATGCTCTTCCGACTTAGCCAGGCACCCCAAGCTTCATATTATTAAAAGTTTCAAACCTATACAAAAGTAGGATAGTAAGGTGGACACGAATGTACTCATCACCCAGCTTCAATTATCAACTCATAGCCAGTCTTGTGGTAAGTACTTTGATTTTTTTTTTAATCTGTAGTGACTCCCTATTTTTTCAGAAAAAAAAAATCTTTAACAACTCTTTAACTTAACAGCTTAGACTCTTAACTACCTTTATTACCTACTCAGTCACAATTTACTAAACATCTAAAACATTCCAAGCACTGGGCTGAAATACTATAAATAAGCATTTAGTATACTAGACTCCCTTCATCCCCTTGTTGACCATCCACTCACCTTGTTTTAAACATTTCTGTTTTTTTAGAAAAACTTCCTGGAAACCTACACTAAGTTAATTGCTCCCAATCTTCATCACAATTGTTCCTTATACTTTTGTTATTGCACTTGGCATATTGAGGTGTAATTATTCATTTTTTAAAAGTTTATTTATTTATTTAGAGAGAGAGCCGTGTGTGCACGTGTGTGTGTGTGTGTGTGTGTGTGTGTGTGCGTGCATGCATGCATGCATGCATGCCTGAATGGGGAAGGGGCAGAAAGAGAGGAGAGAGAGAATCCTAAGCAGGCTCCATATTATCATAGCAGAGCCCAGTTTGGGGCTTGAACTCATGAACCATGAGATCATGACCTGAGCCAAAACCAAGAGTCAGACTGAGCCCACTAAGCCACTCAGGTGCCCCGAGGTGTGATTATTCATACATCACTAACTCACTACCATGAGCTCCTCGTGAACAGGAAACATTTTAATTTTCTCTGTATTTCCAATACCTAGCACCCAGCATTTAGCATGGCACATAGAAGCCAATGAATGCATATTTGCAGACTAAATGAATAAATTTTCTAGCATAATAATTTCCATGTAATAGTTACTAAGTAAACATTTATTGGATTATATTTAATAAACACTGTCAAAACAATGTAACCCACAGAAACAAAAAAGTTGTTAAAAGAGTTGAGCCAGTTTCACAGAATGCCTTTTCTGCCTCTCCCCTGGAGCCCTGTTCCCATCTCTATCCAAGATCTTGGGTTTTCTAAAAAAAAATCTAGGATAGGTTGCTTTTCTTCCTTCCTTTTCTAAATTTTAAGCAGACTTTAAGGCTCTAGTTATCTGTATTTGGGGTTTGGGAATCTTCTCAGTTTTTGCATTTTCTTTCAATTCGTGGCTTGAGAAACTTACCTGCAAAGCTCCTGAGCCAATTTGATTCATAGCTTTCCAGTGGAACTCTGACAAGAGCAAGGAACCTCAGCCAATATTTTTCCCAAGCTGTCACAGTATTTCAGGGCCAAGGTAATAAAGCCCTCTTCTGATTGCTGACACATCTGTCATCAGCTGTCCTCTGCAGGCAAAGGGAACTGCTATGCAAAGGTATGAAGGGGAGACAATGAATGGGGTTAGTTCAGGAAACTGAAATTAATTCAGTGGCTAACATAGAGGAATTAAATTTAATTGCAGCATGAACCTGGAGAGGTGGACAGGAACTACATCATGAAAACCATTGTGTCCTACTCAGGAAGGCGGACTGTTATCCTGAACGCTTTTCTAAGAAAATCTTTAAAATTATACATATCTTTTAAAAATTAAAATTTTTTATTCAAAGCAATACCTGTTCAATGTTGAATTTTTTACAAAGTGCAGAAATGTGGAAAAATTATTCTTAATCCATTCACTCAGAGATAACTATTTTAAACATTTAGATATGTTGGGGTGCCTGGGTGGCTCAGTCAGTTAAGTGTCTGACTCGTGAGTTAGGCTTCAGTCACGGCCTCACATTTCATGGGTTCAAACCCCAAATCGGGCTCTGCACTGACAATATGGAGCCTGCTTGGGATTCTTTCTCTCTCCCTCTCTCTCTCTGCTTCTCCCTGTTCGTTCATGTTCTCTCTCTTTCAAAATAAATAAATAAACTTAAAAATAGTAAACATTTAGATATGTTTTTATAAACATTTAGATATGTGCATATAAACATGAATAAAAAGAAAACAAAGGTCATACTACATATATTTATTGCTTTGTAACTTGCATTTTCATAAATACTTCACAATCAGTTGTCTTCTAAAACATGATTTTTGAAAAACATTTTTTTTCTTTGAGAGAGAGCACATGCTTTCGCGTGGGAAAGGGGCAGAGAGAGAGAGAGAGAGAGAGAGAATCCTAAGCAGGCTCCATGCTCAGTAGGGAGCCTGACACAGGTCCCTCCCACAATAGTGAGATCATGACCTGGGCCAAAATCAAGAGTCAGACACTCAACTGACTGAGCCACCCCAGGGACTTTTTTTTTTTGTTTATTTAACTTTTTTTAAATTTAACTTTAACTTTTTTTAAATTTAACTTTTTTAAAATGTTTATTTATTTTTGGGAGAGCATGAGCAGGGGAGGAGCAGAGAGAGAGGGAGACACAGGCTCCAAAGCAGGCTCCAGGCTTCTAGCCATCTGCACAGAGCCCAGAGGCAGGGCTTGAACTCACAAACTGCAAAATTATGACCTGAGCCCAAGAGGTCGGAGGCTAACTAACTGAGCCACCCAGGTGCCTCCCCCTCTCCAATTTAAATTTTTAAGTAGCCAAATCTACCAGTCTTTTCCTGTATTGTTTCCTCCTTTGCTTTTTTTTTTGTTTAGAAAGTTCCTCCCCTGAGGAGGCACCTGGGTGGTGACCCAGTCTGTTGAGCATCTGACTCTTGATTTTGGCTCAGGTTCAAGATCTCACGGTTTGTGAGTTAAGTCGGGCTTTGCACTCAGAGTGCTGAGCCTGCTTGAGATTCTCCCTCTCCCCTCTCTTTCTGCTCCTCTCCTCACTTTTGCGCACGAGTGCTTTTTCTCTCTCTCAAAATAAATAAATAAACTTAAAAAAATTTCCTCCCCTGAATGCTTCTAACCACTTCCTGTTTGGTGCTTTCAGATTCAAATAGATTCTTGCTTAAATAAACTCTTTGGGAAAAAAAAAGTTTCCTTCCATTCTGAGATCAAGTTTTTTTGTTTTTGTTTTTTTAAAGCATTTTTTTCTTCTAACTCCCTTATGGTTTTATTTAATACTTCAGGATTTCATTTTGATAGGGTGAGATAGGGTTCTAATCCTGCCTCCCCAATAGGGTTCAGTTAATCAGTTATCAGTTTATTAAATCCATCCTTTGATTCAAATGCTACCCTTATTATAATTGTTCTTATCATCATCCTGAGATTTCATCTATTGAGGGTTACAGGAATGAGAGCGTTTGGGGCAGTGAATAAACACCATAGGGATAGACAGTGCCACCAAAGGTATGAACATTTGGACCAGGAAGAGGGAAAACGGGAAAAATGTTGTGCCTGTTTGGATTATGGTGATTGCTACAGGTTTTTAATTTAGTAGTGGAATAATCGAATATGTATTTTTCAAGAAAGTTGCCCATTAAAATATCTAAATGAAAAATTTGAAGAGCAGGCAAAAGAAAACAGAGCAATCTTCCCCCAAATAACTGAGTCTATAAACGTAATTCCACAATCAGCTCACGAGCCATCTGTCACATGGACTACTGTACTTTAAACATTGCTCATATATAAAATTTGGGAGAGCAAGTTGGGTTATTTCGAGGATATTTCGCTTAGAGAAAATGAAACTTTATTTTTAAATGTGGTGCTCATCACTAATGTACTAATCCGTGCACAAATTCAATTCCTTCCTGCATTTTCATACTAACGTCGGCCTGAACAACTAAGGGAAACCCCATTGTTTGTGCGTCTTGAGCACCGGATTCCTTCCTGTTTTCCCTTTTTGCAAACGGCAGTTAAACACGGGAACAGGAGCCCGAAGACGTTAGCCCGCAACAGAAAGTTATTTTTTACTCTAACGGCGGTTTTCGTAACTGGGAAAGATACAAAAGTACGAAGTGCAGGTTACACCACAGAACTTCCCCGGGTTTCCTCTACTCCCCACTCGCGCGCGGGCACGTCGGGACTCGCGGGGTGCGCGGCGCTCAGCGACGCCACCGGGCGCCGGGAGGAGGCGCGCGCCGGCTGGAAACGCCCCTCGGTCTCCGCAGGCCGTGGAGGGTACCCGCGGCGGTGACGTAAGGGGGGCGGGGAGAGGCGCAGTATGGGGCTGCGGGGTTTTTGCCGGAACAGGAAACCTCTCCACGGGTGGAGGCGTGCGGCTGGCGTTGCACGCAGGCGCTGCGGGGCTGGCAGGTGTGCGGCGTGTGCACCTCGAAAGTGATGGAACTCGGCACGAGCGCCCCCGGGTAGCGCCGGTGAGGCTGCGGGGCCTGGCCCGGGCAGCCATGGGTCTCCTTCGCCTGCTGGTTCTGGCGATGCTGGCGTCCAAACCCGGTGTGACCGGTGGAGCCGAGGCCGTCGGGAACGACAGCGAGGGTAAGGTCAGGGGCGCCTCACTTCTGCAACCCAAAGTTGGTTTTGCATTTCTTGCAAGGTCGCAGCCCTCTTCGGGGTCTGTCCGTCTAGCAGGGCAGTTGATGAGTTCAGACCCGGTGGGAACGGATCAGGGTCCTTTCCTGCAGAAGGAAACTCGATGCTAAGGAGGCCTCACCGTCAACCTCCTAATTTAGGCTGGGCAAATGGGGAGAGGTAAGTAACTCTCCTGTTCAGACACGTTTTTATCTCCCTTTGAGAGAAGCCATGTTTGTAAGTTTAATTTAACACATTAAAACACCTCTGCTCTCCATTGGTATATCTGAGTCCTTGGACAGCGAGATTTGGTGCAGAACTAAGGGCTCTATGAATGATGTTCCTCCAAGCTGCAGAGGTTTTTTACACTCCAAAATCTGGGTGCTTTCACATTGGTTAGGCTCTCCAAAGTCCCAGAATGGGACTTTGGATGGTAGGGCATGTGCTTGGTGAATAGCTCGTGGTTTGTTAATATGAACCGTAAAAAAAGCACTAATTGTGCTAGGCTGATGGTAATCATGTGCTTTTCCGTGAGGTTAATCACATTCTTTTATTTTGAGCTTAAGAGACCAGTTGCAGTTTTGAACCAGTGTATTTTCTGAATAGTGTGGTTGTGTTCCTCATTGCTCATGTTTGGAAAGCTCTTGTGCAAACTGAATCGTAGAATCGCCGCAGAGGACTTAAGGCCAGAGCTGAAAAGGGCCGTTATATTTTTGCAGAAAAAATAGCCTTGTTAATAATATGGCACTAGCGTTCACCACGTGCTGTATGTGCCAGGTGCTTTCCATGGCATTGTAATTTAATCCTCACAACCCCAGGAGGTAAATTATCCTCCTTGCTTGGCAGAGGATGAAGCGGAGGCCCTGGATTTTGCTTAATACACAGGTGAACAATTGCTAGGGGCACAGGTGATATTTGAACCCAAGTGTGTCTTGCTGCAGTTTTAATTTGCATGGCCCTTCCACTTCAACAAAGCTGCCCTCCAAATTCTATTGAGTATGGTACTTTACCCTTAATTCTGTGAATTCTCATTCTTCAGAATAGCCTTATGAGGCAGGTAATGGAGATGGTGTCTCCATTTTAACAGGTGGAGAATTTGAGAGATTGAATTTGTAGTTGATCAAGGCTCCTGAGTCAGGAGGGCTGTGATCCACATCTTTTCTATTTCTGTACTTTTGTATTTAATACCTATGTTTGTGTTATCTGTAGTGCTAAATTTAAGGTAGCAGGCCATTTGTATACTTAGTTGAAAATGATCTCTTTTAAAAGGTGTGAAAGGTAGTATGTACATTTCTGTGTTTCCTTTCAGCTTCTGGGGCTAATGCAAATTCATAAGACATAAATGAAAAAGTATCTGAACTGTTTTTTTTTTTAATAGTTCATCTGTAGAGAATTATGACAACTAAGCTTTCACAGATCTAGAATTTGTGTCAAAGCACAGAGAGGTAAATTTTAGTAAAAAAAAAAAATAGAGTTGGATAACTTTAAGGTTTGAGTTTAGGATCTGATTGGGAAAGGAAAGGAGAAGATTAGGATTAGGCAGCTATTTTTAGAAAGAAATTATTAGAAAGAACAATTACCCTGGGTAAGAATGGAGGGGGCATATGAACAATAGAAGAGTGCCTGACTGTGGGTTAGTTAGATGGCAGAAAACATCTTTGGCAGAAAAAGCCGAGCCATTGTTTTTGAGAGGAGAGCCTTGGCCTGAGTGCTCTGTCTCCATGTTAGCCATTTGTCTGTAATATCGTTTGATGTGCTGTCTTTTTCCTTCCCACTCCCAAAGTCATAAGATCTAATTATGCCTCATAAAATGTTGCTAGCGAATCCTTTTCCAGATGGCTTAGAGGAGAAGTTAAGTTCCTGTTAACTTATTCAGGATATATTTTGGATACATGTCTGTTTTTGAGTAGAAATTAAAAGCATTTTCTGCCAGACTGTATTGTTAAAGTCTTGATTTTCAGTATTTTTCTTTCTCACTCCGTGGTAGTCTCTTTCTCACTTTGATGCTCACGCTGGACATGTATAGTTTATTGGTAGGGCCAAATTGAATGTCTGATGTGTTTTTCTTTTCTTTGTTTTCTAAATAAGATGAGCTTCTGAAATACTGGAAAGCTTATGGAAGTTAATAACAATATTTTATTGTGTAGCATTGGACAGCTTGAAATTGTTTTCCCTATGTGTTTTATACTTTCAGCAGCCAAATGATGTATGCAGTATGTGACCTCCATTTCGCCGTGGGGAAACTGAGGCCCAGAGGAAGTAAATTACTTTCCTGAGGACATAAATCATATACCATTTATTGTGTGCCAAATATGTGACTGGTACTGTACTAGGCACCAGAATGTCAAATAAAACAAAGCCCTGCATAGCCAAGAGTCAAACCACAAATGGTTTGGTGAATATGCAATCTTCTATAAAAATTGTGAAATGGCAATTAGATTGCCAAGGTAACACTCACAAAGGATTTTCACACAGAAGTTAGGTTAAAGATAACTAAGAATAGGAAAAAAAAAATTTATCTTTTCCTAATTCATCAAACATTGTGTTAGGAGTCCTCAGACCTGAATGAACATTAGAATCACTTGGAGAACTTTTTAAAAAGGCAGATTGGTGATTAGGCAACTAGAAATTAAAATTTAAAAGAAAAAATGAATTTCCAGTAGCATCAGGAAATATGGGATATTTAGGGATAGTTATAATGGAATATGTAAAGCTCTCTACAGAAAAAAACCATACAACGTTCTTGAGATAAATTGAGAAGCTAAATAAGTAGAGGGATATCTCAGATTCATAAATCAGAAAATTTTGTGTTATAAAGGTATCATTTCTCCTTAATACCTTCGTTGCCATCCCAAATTCCCAGCAATTTTTTTTGTGTGTGTGGAAATTGACAAACTGCTTTCTGAAATTTATATGGAAATGAAAAATGGCCAAAAATAGTCAAGATAATCTTGAAGAGAAAGAACAAATTTGGGGGCAGAAATGAAAACAAGGTAATATTGGTGTTAGGAGAAACAAATAGACCACTGGAATACAAGTCAGAGTCCAGAAACAAACCAACAAATGTGGTGACTTATGTGAAAAGTCGGATTGCAGAGTAGTAGGGAAATGCTGGTATTTTCAATAAAGGTTGTTGTGTCAACTGGGTATACATATGGAAACATGAACCTGTTAACCCCCTGCCTTATACCACATATAAAAATCAATTTTAGACTTATTTTTTAAATTTTAGATTGATTTTAGACTTAAATATCAAAGGTAAAACAAAGGTGTAGAAGTTAACATGGGGAATATAGCTTTACAGTCTTAGAATATGTTGGCAAAGATCGGGTTAGAATGACACAGAAAGGACTAAGCATAAGAGAAAACCCCAAGAAATTGGACTACATTAAAATTAAATCTGTTAATGTAAAGGTAGCAACTTACAAGGATGGTGTATAAAGAACTAAAATTCAATCAGGACAGTCTGATTTTTAAAATGGACAAAAGTCTTGGGGTGCCTGTGTGGCTCAGTTGGTTGAGCCTCCAACTTCAGCTCAGGTCATGATCTCACGGTTTGTGGGTTCAAGCCCCACGTTGGGCTCTGTGGTGACAGCTCGGAGCCTGGACCCTGCTTTGGATTCTGTGTCTCCCTCTTTCTCTGCCCTCCCCTGTACGCACGCTCTCTCTCTCTCTCTCTCAAAAATAAATAAAACGTTAAAAAAATTGTTTTACACAAATAAAACAGATGAAAGTCTTGAACACAGACCCTTTTACAAAGAGAATACCTAATAATGGCCAATAAGCAAACCAAAATGTTCTTAACCTCTTTAGTAGAAAATGCAAATTGAAATCACAGTGATATACCACCGTGCACCCGGAAGAGATACAGATGATACCAAGTGTTGGTGAGACTATTGGGCAGCCAGAATACTCTTCCACAGGTTGATGGAGTGTGAGTTGGCAAAACCATGTGGTGTTAACTCTTTGGTAGTATCTACTAAAGCAGAGCGTAAGTATACCCTATTACCTGATGATTCTACTCTTATGATCTACCCAATAGAAATGCGTACATATGTGTACCAAAGGACGTACAAAAAAATGTTTGGAGTTCATTTCATAATTCATAACTCCAAACTAGAAATAATCCAAATGTTGATTACAGAAAAATAGATAAGTAAATTGTGGTTTATTCCTTTTAAGAAGTATATAACAATGAGAATGAATAAATCGTGGTTACTTGTAGTAGCTTAGATGAATTTCACAGATGGTATTGATTTTTAAAAAGCTAGAAAGAAAAGAATTCATCCTGTATGATTCCACTTAATTTCAGAAACAGACAAAGCCCATCAATTTGTTTGAAGTTAGGATCACAGTACCTCTGGGCAGGAGGGAAGGCTTAGTGATAGAAACGGGCCACAAGACCTTTAAGATGGTAGAATGCTGTTTCTTCACCTGGCAGTGTAAACTATGTGCACTTCTCTTTATGTTATTTCTTTTCTTTTTTCTTTTTTTTTAATGTTTATTATTTTGAGAGAGAGAGAACGCACACACACATGCAGGGGAGGGGCAGAGAGAGAGGGAGAGAGAATCCTAAGCAGGCTCTGAACTGTCAGTACAGAGCCTGACATGGGGCTTGAACCCAGGAACTGAACCCTGAGATCATGACCTGAGCCAGTATCAAGAGTCAGGCACTTAACCAACTGAGCAGCCCAGGTGCCCCTGTATGTATATTATTTCAATAAATGTTTTTTAACTGACACTTGGACCCTGACCCCTTGGATTTTTATTTAACTGGTCTGGATAGGGGCTTAGGCAGCAATAGTTTTTAAAAAGCACCTCCAGATGATTGTAAAACACAGCCAGGGTGGATAACCACTGTATGAGAAGTTCCTTCTAATAAGGACACCTTAGGAGTGCTATAGAAAATTTGAAAGTGTGCAAAGAAAAAATTATTTACAATACACCCCCAGAGGCACCTCCTTTTAATACCCCTACTTATTTTGTCAAGTGATCAGTTATTTAAATTATGAATGCAGTGTCTCCTTTGTTATCTGGCATCTGCCTGGTTCTTGCTACAGGTATTTGATTAGGGAAAGAGGGTGAGTGAGATGTCATCTTTTCATAACTTTTGGAAATCCAGGAAGTAATAGATGAAAGTTGTAACCAGGTGTTTTTATTGAAGTCAGAAGCAGAGACTGTAACTTAATGTTATGGTCCTGATCATTATATATTTTCACATGGGCTGTTTGTTTTCATTTCTGATTTTCTTAATGAGAACAAGACTTCTTAGGTAATTTAACCATTTAAGATCAAAGGTGATCTGTTAACACTGTCACAGCAAAAACCTCAAATAGGTTTTACTGCCTGATATGTGTATATGCTTTCTAGAAGACTCTTTCACAAAAACAACTATTATTTTCTATTTATGCTGGAATGGTAACAGCCTGTATGTTCATCAGTAGGGGATTTGTTGAATAATTAACGGTTACATACAGAATGGAATATTATATAACTTTTAAAATGGTAAAGCTAGTGGGAATGCCTGCTGGTACAGCCACTCTGGAAAACAGTATGGAGGTTCCTCAAAAAACTAAAAATAGAACTATCCTATGACCCAGCAATTGCACTCCTAGGCATTTATCCAAGGGATACAGGTGTGCTGTTTCAAAGAAACACATGCACCCCAGTGTTTATAGAAGAGCTATCCACAATAGCCAAAGTATGGAAAGAGCCCAAATGTCCATCAGTGGATGAATGGATAAAGAAGATGTGGTATATATATATATACTATGGAGTATTACTCGGCAATCAAAAAGAATGAAATCTTGTCATTTGCAACTACGTGGATGGAATTAGAGGGTATTATGCTAAGTGAAATTAGTCAGAGAAAGACAAGTATCATATGACTTCACTTATATGAGGACTTGAAGAAACAAAACATGAACATAAGGAAAGGGAAACAAAACTAATATAAAAACAGGGAGGGGGACAAAACAGAAGAGACTCAAAAATATAGAGAACGACAGAGGGTTACTGGAGGGGTTGTGGGAGGGGGAATAGGCTAAATGGGAAGGGGCACTAAGGAATCTCCTGAAATCATTGTTGCACCATATGCTAGCTAATCTGGATGAAAAATAAAAATAAAATGGTAAAGCTAGAATTATTGTATTGATGTTCAGAGATAAGTATGTCCTATTAAATGGGCTGTATCAGACATATTTCTTTTTCCATCTATGTAGATAGAAATATTACATGATATCTGCCTAAGTCCTAAAAGATGTATATCAGTGTGTTAATAGTGATTATTTCTGCACAGTATACTTGGATGGAGGTATTGATTTTCTCTACATTTCTTACCTTTCTATAATAAGGGTTAGATATTGTCTGGACAAATATTACCAATTTACAGGAAAAACAAAATGAGTGACAAGAGTGTTGAGAGTGTCATCATTTTGTCTGGGGTGTGTTCCTGTTTTATAAATTTGAGATGAAGTGTTGAGGTAGAACCTGTGTTTTGAGTGCCATCAAGAATGGAAATTAAAAAAAAAAAATGGAAGTTTTTTCAAATTGTGCAGTTTCTTTCTGATAAGAACATCTCACTGTCACTACAGAAATTTGATAAACAGTGATATGTGTGAAGAAAAGAAAAATCACTTAATATGTATTCATATACTCACAAGGATACCTACTTTCAATACCCCTATTTACTTTAAGTTACCAGCTGTTTAATTATGTATTTCAATTTCTGTGGTCCTGTCTTTCCTTACTGCCTTTTGAAGCACTGAAAACTTTGGTTTTCCAAGTCTTTCTGAGTTGTGATTTATTTTCACCCCTGTGTGATAGGTTAAGGGAAGGCTAAGAAAAGCTTGACACAGGACTTCACTAGGTGGTATCTTTAATCTCTTCCAGGGCTTCTAAAGGTTCTGCATAGAGTCTTGATTCAAGGCCTGTGTAAGGGGAGATAGACACAGATTATCAAAACCATTTCTAAGATATACTTAGGGGCAAATTTAGTGACAATTACAGAAATCTTGGGTAACCTTTACAAATTTACTTGTACCAGTTTTGGTCACAGTACCCAGTAGGTAGAGCAAGTAGTCCATAAGTACTTCATAAATATTTGTCAAATAGAGAAAATGGGGAAGAAAAGGAAAAAACTAAAACAAAACAAATACAAAGACTGGAAATATTACTAGAAGAGGCAGGATGGTAAATGAGCTGAGTGCTACACCTGATGCTAATATAACACTGTTATGTTAACCACACTGGCGTTAAAAGAAATGCAAAGTGAAAAATGAATTGAGTGCTTTGGACAGATAGTTAAATGATGGAAATCCAATTAGTTCCTGGGAAAACAAACATACTGTTTTTAGTTTGACAGGCTAGAATTTGGGGACATTTTTAAGACTTGGAAGACAGGATAGATGGGACCAAAATACATCACATGCAATGTTTTTAGGGCCACTTACTGAGATCCGCTTAATTTTATGGATAATTTGGTTTCCTGATAAAATAATCATGATGATGGGAAGGCCTGGAAAATGTAAAAAATTTTTTCTTGTTTCCCTTTATAAAAAGGAAAACAAAAAACTCTCTCACATTTTCTAGACTTTCCTACCCAGATTTTGTTAAATACGTCCTGCTATTTTTACCCGTATTCTGGCTGGAGTTTTGTTCTACATAAAATGTAAAATGTGTTTCCAGTAACATAAATAGAAGGAAATATACCATCTTCATTTGTCATTGTTACCAGTATTAAAATTTTCTCTGGAGTTTTAGAAATTAAATCATAACTACAAATAGCTTTTTTTCTATCACTTATAAAAAGTTATGAAGGTAATATAATGGCATCAGTGGAATTTGGGGAATTTATGGAGAGTAACCTTTGATCTCATCGTAGGATTCTTTGTATGTTCTGTTCAGCTTTTTTGGTTAGCCATTGTTGATAGTCTTTTTTTTTAATCATCCAGAAGTAGTACTTGTATTTAAAAAAAAAAAAAAAAAAAAGTGTTGAAAATTAGCCCGTTTGGGAAATGGTACATAAGAATGGGTTTGAAGTTATTTAATGTCTGGGGTATTCTCCTTTGCCACCCACTGACTTTAATTTCCTTTTAAAATAAAACCGTTCCACTATGGAATGCTAGTGACCTATAATCTATCTCACCAACTCTGTTTCATCTTTATTAAATTTAAATCTTTTTTTCTACTTTATTTATTTTTATAGTTTATTTTTTTGAGAGAGAGAGAGAGCACAAGTGGGGGGAAGGACAGAGGGAGAGTGAGGGAGAGTCACAAGCAGGGTCCCTGCTCAGCACAGAGCCCAACACAGGGCTCAATCCTAAGACCCTGGGATCATGATCTGAGTTGAAATCAGGAGTTGGACGCTTGGCCGACTGACTGAGCCACCCAGGCATTCCAAGTTCTGTTTTTAACCTCAGTGTATTCATAGTTGTTAGTACCTCCTCAAGGTTAAACCTTAAATTCAGGGGCCCTTGTTTTTTAATTTTTTAGTTTTTTGAATTTTTTTAAAAGTAAACTCTGTGCCACAAAGGGCTTGATCAGGACAATCAGAAGTCTCATGCTCTACTGACTGAGCCAGCCAGGTGCCCCCCAGGGCTCTATTTTGAATAATTATTATCGCTGCTGCAGTGGGAGATTTTTCTGGGTTCGAGGAGCTGGACACCTTGGGCATTCTTGAACATCCTCAGGCATCCTCAGCACTCTAAGTATTGCTCACATCTTTTGAAACACCTCTCTTCCATTTTCTCAGTTCCACTATTTACTAGCTGCTTCCCCTCTTTAAGCCAATTTGTCCTCATCAGTAAAATAGGAGTAGTAATACTATTTATCTCCCCAGGTTTTTTGAGAATTAAAATAAGCAATGCATGTATGTTTACATATGTGATTTCTACAAATTGATATCACAGGTTCAGATGTTACAATGAAATGTTTCTCCCATTGTAGGTCTTCTTGAATTTTCTGTAGGGAAGTTTAGATACTTCGAGCTCAACAGGCCCTTTCCAGAGGATGCCATTTTGCGTCATATTTCCAGCAATGTGTCTTTTCTTATTTTCCAAATACACTCACAGTATCAGAATACAACAATTTCTTTTTCTAAGGTAAGTACAGAGAGTTATTTCTTAAACACCATATTTGAGGGTCTTGTATTTAGTATAAACATGAGAATTGGATTCCTCTTTATGTTTAACTTTATGCCCTTAAAAGAAAAAAATCAAGATTGGATCCAGTCAACTTAGTGATTTAGACTGGCTAAGAGGCATGTGTCTGTGTGTCTTGGGCCTTTCTTTTTTTAAAAAAAAAAATTTTTTTTTTAATGTTTATTTATCTTTGAGAGATAGAGTACAAGAGGGGGAGAGGCAGAGAGGGAGAGAGGGACACAGAATCCAAAGCAGGCTCCAGGCTCTGAGCTGTCAGCACAGAGCCCGATGCGGGGCTTGAACTCATGAACCGTGAGATCATGACGTGAATTGAATTCAGAGGCTTAACCGACTGAGCCACCTAGGTGCCCCATCTTGGGCCTTTCTTGAGTGTGGTGACCTCTGACTTAAAGAGGCGGTGGGAGAGTGCTGAATTTGGGGGGAGGGTGGGCTCTGCCAGATGTCTCCTATCGGCATGTGATTTCTCACCTTTTCTTACTCTCTTGGGTCCTTGATGATTTTTACCTCTGAATACGTTTTAATGGGTTTCCGTCATTGTGCAGCCATTTAGTGTTTACTAAGACACTTGTAGGTTCAACTTTATTCTTTGGAATCTCACAGAAACAAAAGAAGCCCAACACCCAGGTCATCTAGCCTAGTGCTGTGCTTCCAGGAGCATTTAAGACTCTATTTCAGAGATCATCACTAAACCCTTTAACCTCAGCCTCACCTTTGGGAAGTGTTTCAGATGCCCTGGATTAGCTTAACTCATTAAGGAACTGCCATTTACATTAACCTTTTATAAATCTATTTTTATTCAGCCTATATGATCCCCTTTGACTAATAAATGCATTTCAGCGTGTATGAAGTCATGCTGCTTTTTATTCGTCCTAAGCCTATCTATTGTTATAAGCCTATCTTTTAATATTCTGAAATTTGCTAAACTAAGTGGTCTTAGTCCAATTCATATATATTCTGTAGGCATTGGTCATACTACCTTTCATACTAAATATTTGGTATACTTGCATTCTTTTCCCTGCCATAAAGGTTTTGAGATAGTGCATTTGGTAGTTTTAATAGGCTAGAAATGAAAGAGTTTGATCAAGGAGAAGAAGGAATAAATTATATAAATTGCAAGAGTTAATGGTGTTTATGACCCCCACTCAGATTTTGCCAGAGCAGAGATCAAAGCTTGTTAAATGTTTTAACTTTCTTAGAAGGAAAAATCACACCAGTTCCTCAGGGAAACCAAGTTTTTTTTTTTTCTGGCACTAAAATCCAAAGGAAACTTCCTATTCAGGCCCTTTCATAGGAGACATAGCAAAATGCTACACAGATGATTTCCTTAACGACATCAGAGCAAAGACAACATTTGAAAGAAGAGAAAGGATTGAGAAAAAAGGCATTTACTTTTTTTTGCATGCTTACTAGGGGCTAAGTCAATGATTCTTAAGCTCTTCTGGGGCCATGGACTTTGAATCCACTGAAATCTCTGGACCCTCTACCCAGCAAAACATGGATACATTTGTATAATTTCATGGGCACCTCTGGAAATTCATTGGGCCTCTGTGGCTGGCTCCTAGTTAGGAAGCCCTGTGTTTGGTTTCCATGTAATTAATTCTCACAACAGCTCAACAAAGTAGTCTTAATGCATGTTTTTATGTTTGAGGAAACAGCTTGGACAAAGGAATGTCCACATAACTATGCGACTGAAGTGGCCTGAATGAACAGCATGTTGGGCCTTCATTTTTATGTAGAGCAGATTTTAGTTATCCTGAATTATGATCATCTGCCTTTCTTGGATGGGCCATAGTTGTCACTCTATTTATACTCCTGAGAAACTGATGACCAGAATTGCACATAGCTCTAAAGATGAGTGGTCCGTGTGAAGAGAATAGTGTCTGTTTTCAATACCCTTCCGGAGGAAGTGTGGCACTTTGGGTTGTTTTAGGTCATCAGAGCAGGTGGTTCTTTGAAACTGTTGACTCTGCAGTTCCTCAATTAGTATTTGAGTCATTTTCCCTTAGGCTTGTCAAGTTGAAACCCATCTGACGCTTTTTCCTCGCTTTTTCTTAGCTTTAAGAAAACGCTCTGAATCTGCTACCTCTTAACTTAGTATTTTGTTATTCAAAAAGCTTTCCAGATTGTTGGGGTGAAGGGATGGAGTTAGGGAATGGTTGAGTGGAAGGATAAGGACGATAATCCTGATTGTGATAATGGTTCCACAAGTGTTTATGTATATCAATACTTACATAGTATTTTATTTACTTATTTAGGTTTATTTATTTTGAGAGAGAGACAGCGTGAGTAGATGAGGGGCAGAGAGAGATAGATGGAGAATCCCAGACAGGCTCCGCCCTATCAGCACAGAGACTGAAGCAGGACTTGAACTCCCGAAATCATGACCTGAGATCATGACCTGATCCAAAGTCGGATGCTTAACCAACTGAGCCACCCAGGCGCCCCTATAGTATTCTTTATGTGTAGTTTATAATATATCAATTATAGCTCATTTTATTAAAAAAAACTTTCCAGTTTAGGGACAGTGCTCATCTTTTTGTCTTTGTAGTGATAGTTAATTTGTATATTGGACCTACGAGATGGAGGCTGGCTCACTGGCCCGGTTCATATCACAAATCTAAACCTGAGTCAACTTGCACTTCTCCTGTCAGATAAACCTAGCATGCTAGTCACAGTGCTACAACTCTGCTTTAGCTAGCTAGCTTTAGGAAATAGGACCTGCTAGCCTTTATAAGGAAATCCCTGACGTCCTAGCCAAAGTGAGCTATAAAACTCACTTTTGCCCCCAGTGCCTCAGGAACAGTGCTCCACTGCTTGTAAGGCACTGTTCTCCCCCAGTCTGTGGGTTGTTTTTCCTTGAATAAAGGACACCAAACTCTCTACTGAATTGTTTTTTCTTTTGACAGTAGTCTTAGTACTTCACATAGGAAATCTTAATTTGGGGAATTGAAAAACTTGAGAATTTCACTGTGCATCTGCTATTCCTATCAAAGGTCATATACTTCAATAGTTCTTCCATGTGTACGTGTGTGCACCCATATATAGACATGAAAAGAATTCTTTAATTATATAAGGAAGGTCTGTGTTTGTTCTTGTTTTGAGAAAGTTTGAAATAGCACATGCATACTAGATCAAGTCTGGAATTTAAATATTTCGCTCAACTCCTTATTCATGATGATTCTTTTTTACCTTATTGCAGACTCTCCTTCCCAATACCTCAGGGACAGGCACTGACAAAGGACTGGTTTTCATTCTTAGACCAGAGCAGAGTATGTGCACTTTGTACTTGCAGACTTTAGATGCTGAGCCTGTCCAAAACATGGCCATTCCACTCTCCTATTCAGAAAGAGGTAACCTTCCTGTTTTCGACTTTCTATTTACTCTCCAGATTGTGGAACTTTTTCATGAAAATTCAGGGGAAACTATAATCCTTTTAAAAGTGTTTATTGCAAGTACAGTATATTGGATCAAAGATTTTAACAGCAAAGGAATCAGAGAATTACATGATGATTGAAAGCCCAGGTAGGGGCATAGTAGAATGCAGTCATTAATTAAAAAAAAAAAATTTAAGGAGCCCTTGAAAAAGCATTAACAGAAAGGCAAGGTACAGTCCTTAACACTTTACCTGATTATTCCAGGCAGAGGAAGGCATGGGAGAAGAAGGGAGAGTATTTAGAGAATGGCAGAATATGGGGTGTGGCTGGAGCCAGAGTGTGAAGGGCTTTGTGTACAATTTAAGGTTTACATTCTATTCTGAAGGAGCATTGCGCTTTTAAGCAGAGGAATGATCTGTATTTCAGCTATCAGAACATTAACTCTAGAAGCAGTGTGGGGAGTATTTGGAGAGGGCATAGCAGAGTCAAGACTCAGCATACCTTTAAGCGCTCAAAGTGAGAAGGTGTTTGGAAAGTAGCACTGATAAGACACAATGACCAGTGGTTATGGATTATGAAAAGGAGGAACATAGGCTTCCCATTTGGCTAGCTGGGAGATAGTGATGCAAAATAGGTAGGGTTGAGATAGAGTTGTGATGCTGGATTGGTTTAGGTGATAAGGATGGGGTAGTTGTGACTACAGTTAGGGACACTGTGAATCTGAGATGCTTACAGGACATCTGGATGGAAGGGCATAGTAGGGAGTTTAAGGGTATGGAGTGGAGCGCTGAGGTTAGATGTCCAACTAAAAGGTTCTTAGTAAAAGCCAGAGAAGTGAGTAAGATTGTCTAGGCATGTACTTAGAGACTTATCTGGAAAACATAATAGCAGATACTTTCAAGGTGCCTACCACATGTCGGGCACTGTTTCGTGGGATGCTAACTGCTGAGGAATAAGCATAAGACTAAAGAGGAGTCAAGGAAGTGACTGAAAGTGTCCATATGATAGCACAGTGAAGAGTCAGCAGTGGCCTTTAATGACACTCATTTTAGTGGCACAATGGGGATGAAAACTAGATTACAGTGCTTGAGGAGTGAAGGTGAGGTGAGGAAATTTCGACCACTCCTTGTGTTATATGTAGCAAAGGGTAATTTATTTAGAAAAGGAAAACCAGAGCCTTTGACTTTTTATCGAGGACATCGTATAAAGAAAAATCACGAACAGTACGGCTTCAGTTCCAATCCGTATCCTTTTCTCGGGTGTGGTAAAGATTTGTAAATGCAGGAAAAAGGGGAGTATGAAAGAAGAGCAATGTTGAAACATAGGCACACATTCAGTTTCTCCATTACAAAACTGGCCAGGGGAAGTCAAGCACCAGAATTCCATCAGTTTACGGAAACCAGGACCCAACCATGGGAGTGATTGATCGGATGAGTGTGTGAAATTGAGATCTTGTAAATCTTGAACTTGGTTTACCTTGATCTGTCTTATCTCAACCTTTCCATTTGAGTCCACCATATACAGTTCTTCGTATAGAGTTGAGCTCATGTCAAGTGACTTGTTTAAGTTTTGTCATGCTTAAGGGCATGAATAGGATTCCTAATGAGAAAAAAAGAGCTGTTTTAGCCACATTATTAATGTAAATGGAATACCCCAAATTTGTATTTAATTAAATATCCAAATGCTATTCTGATATGTGATCTTGTGAGTCTTTTATTTTTACTACTTTATATACACAGACTGTTTCAGCACTGAGGATGACATCATCTTTCTTCCTGTTGAAAGAAGCATGTGAAAAGTGGACACCCCTTTCTTTATTACCGTGGAGTTCCTTTTCTCTTTGGCAGTGTTTTTTCCCCTTTGTCCCTGGGTTCTTAAGCTCTTTTTGTGGGTTCGTAGACTCTCAAAATCTAACGAAAACCTCTCTCCTTAGGACATGCACACATTCAACACTTGGCATACAATTTCAGGGTGTTCTTGGGACCTCTGGAGCCCGTTCTTGGATACCAGCTCAAGAATATCTGCTTCCAGATCTTTTCAACTCTAGAGCAGGGGTTGGCAAACATAGACCATGAGCCAGATCCAGCGTCTGCATGTTTTGTACATAAAGTCTTACTAGAAATGGCCGTGTTTGCCTACATTACTGCCTATGGCTGCTTTCGTGCCATGAGGGCAGGGTTCAGTAGTTGCCACAGAAACTGCCAGGTGTGTGAAACCTGAAATGTTCCCAATCACACCCTTTACAGAAATTGCTTGCTAACCTCAATTAACTTTTCTTTCTTTAATCTCAGTTCATGTGGTAGTGTAAAACCAGAAGCTCTATTATATTTATTTAGCTTCTATATGGGAAGTTCTTATAAGAGTAGAGTTCTTGTTTTCTGAGTATGATTTGAATATATAAGAATTCTATGTTGAGTAACTTACTTTTTTTCATCCAGATCCTATCCCTGGAGGCTGTAATTTGGAGTTTGATTTAGATATTGATCCCAACATTTACTTGGAGTATAATTTCTTTGAGACAACTATTAAATTTGCCCCAGCAAACCTTGGCTATGCAAGGTATGTCTATTTCCTGTCTCCTAAAACTGCTTTTAGGACATACATGATCAGCTACTATGTAGATTTGGTAAACTCTCAAAATTCATGGTTCTCTTTAGTAAACTTGAATTGTTCACTTTTTCTTTTTTCAGAATGGAGGTAATTTAAGCATTGTAAGTAATACTTCAAGCTGTCACAATTAACATTGGCTCCTTCCATTCTTAGGAAGAGCCAGATGTTGAGTCTCTATTGTGAGCTTAGACGTACATTTAGTTTCTGTAAAGAGTTTTGAATATGGAAAGCATTCTGAAGCCATGAAACACCCGTATCTTTTCGTAAAGATTTTATTATTTTAATTAAAACTCTGCCTTAGTTTGTACTTTAATAGTAATGATAGCTAACATTGAGTAACATTTGAATGCTGTTTGTGCATCATCCATAGTGCTGAATGCTGTATCTTCTTGTCCATTTAATCCTAACAGTTTTATTAAGAAGAGGTGGTGTTTTTATTTTATAGAGGGCTTCCCTAAGGGTTATTTAGATTTAGTGACATGCCCACATACACATAGCTAACAAGTGGCGAAGCTGACATTTCACTCCAGGCCTGACTGACGTTACTAGCATCTGGTTATTTAGCCATACTGTCTCTCAGTATGTTACTTTTCTTCACAATGCCGAAATTGGAATTGATGCAGAAGTTTGAAATTTGAGCTTTTGGTTCCTTTTATAGATGGGACATGCACGACAAGAGATTGATGTTCAATTTTGTTGGTTGACTTTAGAGGCACAAATCCTCCGCCATGTGACATTGGGATGGAACGGGACTCTAGGTGGAGGTTGCTGTATGATGTCTATCAGTATTTTCTGCCTGAGAATGACCTCACCGAAGAGGGGTTGCTAAAGCATCTGCAGAGGATGGCCGAGGTGCCTCAGGTGAAGGCCAATGCTATCAAGGTAAATCTGGTTCTTAACAATTTGTGTGGGCCAGATTTGTAAGAGCTGGGAAGGGGAGAAGCTTCCTGGAGCTTATTTCTTTACTGTGTCCTTGGTCTTTCTGGGATTCTCACTTTATTATCTTTTATTTCATTATTGTCTTGTTAGTGATATCCCAGAGTAATGTTGGCTTTTGAGGAAGTGCTTTAAATTATATTACATTTTGGGGCGCCTGGGTGGCTCAGTCGGTTAAGCCTCTGACTTCGGCTCAGGTCATCATCTCACGGTTCGTGAGTTAGAGACCCACGTTGGGCTCTGTACTGACAGCTCACAGCCTGGAGCCTGCTTCAGATTATGTGTCTCCATCTCTCTCTGACCCTCCCCCACTCACGTTCTGTCTCTCAAAAATGAATAAATGTTAAAAAAAAAAAAAAAAACTTTTGGCAAGTGTAAAAGTTACAGTGTTTTGACAAAAGACAATGAGAAACTGTTTAAGGATGTACATATTGTCATTAATATATATATATTTTTAAGGTTTATTTATTTATTTTGAGAGAGTGTGAAAGCATGAGTAGAGGAGGGGCAGAGAGAATTCCAAGCAGGCTCCACGCTGTCAGCACAGAGCCTGACTCAGGGCTCGAACCCTCGCAGACTGAGATCATGACATGAGCTGAAACCAAGAGTTGGACCCTTAACTGACTGAGCCACCTAGGTGCCCACACGTTGTCATTAATATTTAAACCCAAACTCAAAGCCTCTAACTTGGAGCAAAAGTTTTCTCTGACCTTTTGAACCCCTGTAAACTCTTGGTATACCAAGTGTAGGGTACCGACCCCCAGCAGCATTGGCATCACCTGGGAGTTTGTTAGAATTACAGACTCCTCAGCTCCACCCAGGACCGACTGAATCAAAATTTGAGTTTTGAGGTCCCAAGGTGATTCCTATGCATATTAAAATTTGAGATTCATGCTATAGATCATTTTTGTGGAGGGCAGGATTTATGTCTTAAAAGGTACCTGAAAGCAGTGTAACCTACAGGTTCATCCTTCAGTCTAATGGTTAATGGGTAGAGTTTTTATAGACTGCTCTGATTCTTCCAAGAGGGCTGATAGGTTACAGATTAGATAGAAAGAAGTGACTGAAACAGAGCATACGTGATTAGCCCAGGGGCCTCAGTCTGTTGAAGAGCAAGATCTCATTTTGTTGCCATGTCACCTAGGATGTCATGGTCACATGCTAAGAAGGAGTCTTATACAAGAAAACTCACTGTGCTTATTCACAAATTTGGAAGGTCTTTTGGATAAGTTTACCAGTTGCCTTTTTACATAGAAAATTTTGAAGATTGTTTGTATTCTCATGAAGAATACAAGAATTCATATAAGAGGAGCTTTTTAGGTTACTTTTTAACTTTAAGTTAAGAGTTAGAATATTGTATGCCAGAGTTGAAGGAAACCCTCCGTGACTAATGAGGACATGTGTGAAAAACTGGAGACTTTGAAGAGGTTTATACTGGCCAACTTTGGGACAATTCAGTCATCAAAAAGAATAATGATTGCTTATAAGTTTTGAATAAAAACAAGACCACACTGATATTAAAGAAAAAAAAAAGAGGGGCACCTGGGTGGTTCAGTCAGTTAAGCCTCTGACTGTGGCTCGGGTCATGATCTTGTGGTTTACGGGTTCGAGCCTTGCTTCGGGCTCTGTGCTGACAGTTCAGAGCCTGGAGCCTGCTTCGGATTCTGTGTCTCTCCCTCTCTCTGCCCCTCCCTCCCTCTGCCCCTCCCTCCTCATGCTCTGTCTCTCTCTCCTTCAAAAATAAATAAACATCAAAAAAAATATTTTTTTTAAAAAGAAAAAAAGGAAAGAAAAAGAAAACTCATCAGTTGCTATCATTGGAGAAGATTCTTCTACCAAATTACTCTGGAAATTGATACAGGGAAGGAATTTACACTGCCTTTTGTAAAAGAGGAACTGAAATTCATCCTAGTTGATGAGAGAAAGCTCTTTATTGAATAATGCTGGCCAATATATGTAGAAGGAGTATTAGGATTAGAAAATCACCTTTCTTTGAACCCTAGTGAAATAATTCAGGCAAGGATCATCAGATGAAAGATTGTTGGGGAACAGGATATTCTCAGGATGCCTAAATAGCATGCTGAGATTAATTCTAATTGCCAAAGGGAAAAGTATTTTTGAAATGGAATGATCTGAGGGTCTCCATCTTATCCATGTGGTCAGTTAGATTCACTGTGGCAGGTTGGCTTGTGTTACATGCTCATACAGCACAATCTGACATCATCACCATCATCTATAAAGTATTCTAGCAAAATATGTTTAACTGAATTCAGTCCATTGTAATTCCTGTTTGCAGAAAATACATGGGATAAAAGAATAAGTGGGATACCTTGAGCACAATCTGACAAATCCAGATTGTGGAATGTTCAGTAAGACAACTGCTCTTGTTTTGTTTTGGTTTGTTTTTTGTTTTTGTTTTTTTTAGATTTTATTTTTAAGTAATCTCTACACCCAATGTGGGACTTGAATTTACAACACTGAGGTCAAGAGTTGCATGCTGGGGCACCTGGGCAGCTCAGTCTGTTGAGCATCCAACTCTTGGTTTCTGCTTAGGTCATGATCTCACAGTTCGTGAGTTCGAGCTCTGCATTGGGCTCTGCGCTGACAACATGGAGCCTGCTTGGGATTCTCTCTCTCCTTCTCTCTCTGACTTTCTCTCTCTGTTTCAAAATGGATAAATAAACTTAAAAAAAAAAAGGAGTCGCATGCTTTACCAACTGAGTCAGTCAGATGCCCCTATAAGACAACTGTTCTTAGATCTCCTTAAAGGTCATTGGATGGGTGGGAGAGAGTGATGGGAAGGATGATCCTAGATTGGAGATAAACACCATGCATAAAATGGTTGGATTTTGGTTAAGTGGTGGGGAACAGCTGTAAAAGACATATGGGAAATATCTGAATATGGACTGTGTATTAGATTATAAGCGATTATTGATTTTCTTAGGTGAGCAAAGGCATTAGGGATTTATAGAATACCCTCGCACTTAGTGCCTTGCTACTCAGAGTGTAGATGAATGGGTAGCATTGACATCACCTGATGAGTGCTAGAAAAGTGGACCCTCCCTCGGGTGCCTCCCCTGACCAACAGAATCAGAATCTGGATTATAACAAGTAATACCAGTGATTTACAGGCACATTAGGTTTGAGAAACACTGTTTTAGAGTGTGCACATTGAAGCATTTAGGAGTGAAATGTTGTATCTGTAACTTACTGTAAAATGGTTCAGCAGGAAAAAGAGGAAGAAGGAGGGAGAAATAAAAGAAATATAAAACATTAACAATTGTTAAATATAAGTGGTGGTATATATGGTTCATTTTATTCTTTCAACATTTCTATAAGGTTGAATTATTCATAATAAAAAATTTGAGGGTAGGAGGTAATGTTAACATTTTGTTGAACTTGACCAGTCCTTTGCCAGAAACATATTTTTGAAGGCTAAGCAATATTTTTAAACAGAAGTTTTCTAAGAGGCTTGTAATTATTCCTGAAACTCTAATATTAAATGTTTTAACTTTTATTAGCAGGAACATATTTGTGTATTCTGGCCATGTAGGGCCTTTGTTTCTTCTGTTACATGTATCTAAAAACATATATCTTCTGTTACCTATCTAAAAATTAACAAGCTTTAAAAGGGAGTTTTTGAAGTGAAAGACTACTGCATAATACAACTATGTGGAATGCTTTCTTACTGCAGAGTCTGTTAGACAAAAATAAATGGGTCCTGTGAGATGTTAGTAAACACTTGTCTATGACAGTTCTATAGCTAGTAGCAATAGCTAACATTTGTTGAACACTAACTCCGTGTCAAGCATTGTGCTGAGTATGAAGAGAAGAAGGACTAGTGAGCAGAATAAATCTGGCTCTTGCCCTTGTGTTTATAATCTAGCATATGAGAAAAAAATTTTCAATTTTGTCCTAGTGTTTACACTTTTACTTACATCGTTGACATTTGATGCTATACAAAAACTTTAGAAGCATTTTGTGTAAGAACTTCCTTATAGTAGCATGTATATAAACTGTGTAGGACAATCTTTTGACAGAGCTAAATGGGTCGGTATGTATTTTAAACAAGAATTATAACTTAATATTACAATTTAATATCACATGTAGGTGGGCTTATAATAGAACAGCTTTTTTAAAATCTGAACACTAATCACAGATTATTTTTGGCTTCAGGTGGTTACCCTCACAGCTAATGATAAGACAACTGTTTCCTTCTCCTCCCTCCGAGGACAAGGTGTCATTTATAACGTTGTTGTTCGGGATCCGTTTCTAAATACATCCGCTGCTTATGTTCCTGCTCATACATATGCTTGCAGCTTTGCGGCCGTGGAGGGTAATTGTTCTTCCCTTGGTGAGTATATGGATTTAAACTTTGAAATTTCTTCTTCGACTTTGCAGGTTTATGTCAACCAATACAGAACATAAGAATATTAAAAAGTGCTTTTGTCTAGTCTTCATTCAGTAGATGCCTTTTGAGCCCCTACATTATTCCATCTGTTTCTAGGCACAGGTATATATACAGCAGTGAACAAAACAGACAAGACACCTGCTCTTTCGGAGCTTATGTTCCAGCAGGGGAGATGAGCCAGACAAGATAAATTTGTAAAGTACACATCATGTGAGAAACTGATGAGCACTAAGAAGTGAAAATTACGTAGGGAAGGTAGATAACAAGTGGCAGTGAGGGGGGAATTTTGAGAGAGATGGCCAGGGAAGCCCATGGTGGGGAGCTAACCATTGAGTAGAGACCTGAGGCGAGGCAGGGAACCACACGTATGTCTGAGCAATACTGCCAGGCAGAGGGAACAAAGGTCCTCAGATAGGAGCCTTCTCGGTGAGTTTGAAGAACTTCTGTGAGAACAGTGGCTGGAGGAGACTGGGGAGGGTGAAAGGTGCAGCCACGTAGGTCATAGTGCGGGAGTCAGCTTCTGTTCAGAGTGAAATGGAAAGGCTTTGGAGGTTTTGAGCAGGGAATGCCATGATCTGACTCCTATTTTGACGGTATCACTCGGCTGCTTTTTTGAGAAAAGTCAGGGCAAGATCAGAAATGGAGATTGATTAACAGGCCATGGTAATACAGATGAGAGAGGATGGTGGTTTAGATAGATTGGTGGCATTGAGGGGTTGCAAGATCGTGCATGTGTGTATTTAACATTTTATTCTGAAATAGTTTCACAGAAAAAATGAAGAAATACTAAGAATTACTGCATAATCTTCACCCAGATTCCTCACAATGTTAACGTTATCATGCTGTTTGCTTTGTAACTCTCTGTAGTGCGCTCATGTGCACATACATTACCTTTCCCTTTGAGCTGTTTGAGAGGAAGTTGCAGACATGAAGACCTTTTTCCCTTAAATTTTATTTTCTTATGTAAGCATAGTAAAAAGATCAAATTCACAAAATTGACAGTAATTCACATCACTGTTATTTAATATTACAGACGCTACCAAATTTCACTAGTCATTCCACTAATTGCCTTTTTTTTAAAAAAATGTGATCACATGTTGCATTTAACTGATATGTCTCTTTAGTCTTCTGTAATCTGGAACGATTACTTAGTCTCATTTTGTCTTTCGAGACCTTGACCTATGTGATCTTGCAGTTTGTGAGTTCAAGCCCCACATCAGGCTCTGCACTGACAGTACGGAGCCTATTTGGGTTCTCCCTCTCCCTCTCTCTGTTCCTCCCCTGCTTGTGCGCACTCTCTTTTTCTCTCTTTCAAAATAAGTAACCTCAAAAAAAAAAAAAGTCCTTGACCTTTTTGAGGAATAGGTGCAATTTTTTTCTTTTTTTTAGAAGATCATCAGTTGGGGTTTGTCTCATGTTTCCTCGTGATTAAATTCACAGTTTGCATTTTTGGCAGGAATACAAAGAAGTGATGTTGTGTCCCACTCAGGAGGCACTTTATATCTATGTGTCCCATTACTGGTGGTGATAACATTGGATATTCGGATAGCGGTGTCTGCCAGGTTTCTCCTTTGTAAAGTAACTATTTTCCTTTTAAGTATTTTTAGGCAGGACTCTGAATGCAGTTAGATATCCCCTTCTTCAATTCTCCCTTGCTAGGTTTAGCATCCCATGATCTTCGCCTGAAACATTCATTACTCGGTGGTTGCCAACTGGCAATTTTCTAATTTCATCAATTTTCATAGTTATTAGTTGGCATTCTATTGTAAGGAAAAGCTTTCTTTTCTCCCCTATTTAATTTATGTATTTATATACAAGAACCCATGGATTCTTAATTCTCTGGGTTATAATCTATCACTATCGTTATTTTCATGTTCAGATTGTCCCAGAGTTGACCCATGAGTGGCTGCATGTAGTTTGAAATAGTGAGTTAGTAGTAGTTGCTGGTGGGTTAGATGAGGCGGTTGAAGAGAGGTGAAAAGGATGACTGCCGTTTTAACCCCGAGCAACTAGAGAGCTAGGGCTGCCATTCATGGAGGCAGGAAAGACTGTTGGAGGAGCAGGTTTGGGAGGATGTATCAGGAGTTCAGTTTTGGACACGTTCAGTTTGAGAACCTTAGGAGGCATTCAAATGGACATGTTGGATTGACAGTTGGTTATATGTATGCTGGAATTCAGGGGAGAGGTTTGGGCTGGAGATTACCTTGGAAGTCATCAGCTTAATAGGTGGCATTTAAGGCCGTGGACTAAATGGCATTACCTGTGGAGTGAGAATGTAGAAAAGGAACGGAGTCTAAGGATACTAGGCACTCCAGTGTTTGGAGGTCGGGAAATTAGGAACTGAGAAATGACCGTTGGATTTAGCAATGTGGAGGCTGTTGGTTGGAGCTATTTCATTGGAGTGCTAGGGTAAGCCTTACCAGAGTATGCTCAAGAACAAATAGGAGGAAAGAAATTGGAGAAGAGTCCAAATAGCACTATCAAAGAGTTTTGCTCTAAAGAATGAAGTCTCTCCACTGTGTTTGGGGATCAGGGCTTCCTCTCCTCGAGCTGTATCACATCCCACCCAGTCTTCCACAACCATGCTCAGGATCCTGGAGAGATACAGTGTAGGAGACCCAGGCAGATGTAAATTTTGTGTTTTCACTGATAGACTTAATCTCATCTGCATTCCTCTACTCCCCTTCCCTTGAGCCCTTCCATACTAGAGGCCCTCCTAATCAGAAAGCCTCTCTCTCCTGGGTCTCAGTCTGTATGTGTTAGCCTAAGAAGGAGAGCTCTGATCCTATTACTCCAACCTAGGGTTGACCCCTCCTAGTAACATTGGTCCGGTTGTTGCTTTCATTTTTAAGCTCCATGTATGTGAGGATGTCCTTCCTGAGCTTGAATAGGGAGGAAGTATCCACATTGCCCTTTTTTTTTTTTTAATGTTTATTTATTTTTGAGAGAGATAGAGTGCAAGTGGAGGGGCAGAGAGAGTGAGACATAGAATCTGAAGTGGGCTTTGTGCTGATGGCAGAGAGTCCGATGTGGGACTCAAACTTGAAAACCATCAGATCATGACTTGAGCCCAAGTCAGATACTCAACCGCCTGAGACACCCAGGTGCCCCCACATTGCCTTTTAATTAAGACCTTGGCCTGTGTATCATAACCTAGAGTGATACTGTGATGATTGAAGACCCTCTACACTTGGACTGTTTTCCATTCTCCCCATCCGTTCACTCCTTTGTCTACACTGCCCCCCAAAATGCCCATTTCGCCTCTCGTGTTGTCTCTAGGGTCTACCTCTTATGAAACCTTCTGCTGTCTGGTTTTACCTGGATGTTTTTTTCTGTCCTTTCCTGGTACTGTGTGATAGGGGGTTCTGTTTAGTTTCTCTCTGCTGCCTAATATCATGGAGGAATATCTAACTGTGGGTGTCAGGTTTTATTGGGGAAGCAGATCTTTCTAACCTTGGTGATTATACTTACTGGAAACTGCCACTACATTTTATTTAAAAAAGAATTATCCCAGCAATCTCCATGTTTGTGGTATAAAGATTAAGTCATAGAACAGCATTCAACCACAGGTCTGAAATAAGCAGAACAGGGCATTTTATCTTTTGTTTCATCTTTCTTTTGGGTGCTTTGTTCTCAGAAACACTGCTGTGTGGGTATGTATCATACCCTGCAAATTCTGGCTTGTGTTTCTTACTTAAATGTAGCTATTCATGGTATTTGCATCTGAGCACCCCTAAGTGTTTTATGTGTTTCGATCTGTGGCAGGTTAAAACATTTTTCACATGAAATTGTACAGGTGTTTTCATCTTTAGTTCAGGGGTTATTTTCTTGTGTTTATCTCACAAGGAGTCATGACGGTGAATTTAGTGAGTGCATTTTTCTGTTTAGTAAGCTGTATCTTTCAGTTCATGTTATTTATAAGTTGGTGCCTATTAAGGACCATGAGATTTTGGATTCTTTGGCATCATGAAGCATATTGTGCTTTATTGTTAGAATGCTTCAATTTTTTTCAAAAGCGGTATGTATAATGAAGATGGGCAGTAATTTGTTCATGTGCAATATATAGTGTAATGCCTGTTCTTTTATTTTAATGTGAGTTTTGGTTAAAATTTTTTGTTACGATGAGCTTCAAAGAACCTTCCTATACCAGTTTTTTAGCCTTAACAGTTTTGATTCATGGCTATTGTTTTGTTTCAGCTATATGCACACCTGGGTCTCTGTCTCCCAGCCCTCCTTTATTATTTTTTTAAAGATTTTATTTTTTAGTTTAATTTCCTATTATTATTTTCTAATGTTTTTATGTTTTGAGAGAGTGGAAGTGGGGGAATGGCAGAGAGAGGGGAACAGAGGATCCGAAGTGGGCTATGTGCTGACAGGCTGACAATACAGTGCTCCATGTGGGGCTTGAAGTCTCGAACCACTTGATCATGACCTGAGCTGAAGTCAGTGCTCAACCTATTGAGCCACCAAGGCACCCCAAAGGTTTTTTTTTAAGTAATCTCTACACCCAGTGTGGGGCCTGAACTCACAACTCTGAGATCAAGAGTCACATGCTCTACTGACTGAGCCAGCCAGGCACCCCTGGCCCTCCTTTATTATTGGATTTTCTTTTAACAGCAAATTCCTGGCTGTCCTTTTCCTCACAGAATTTCTGTGTGTGTGTATGTGTGTGTCTTAAAGATAAGTGCCGTTTTTAAAAAGTAATAGCCACAGTATCACCAACATAAGTTTCAGTGAAAAATTTTGAAGATAATTTTTTTTTTTTAACGTTTATTTATTTTGAGACAGAGAGAGAGCATGAACGGGGGAAGGGCAGAGAGAGAGGGAGACACAGAATCGGAAGCAGGCTCCAGGCTCTGAGCAGTCAGCCCAGAGCCCGACTTAGGGCTCGAACTCACGGACCGCGAGATCGTGACCTGAGCTGAAGTCGGATGCCCAACCGACTGTGCCACCCAGGCGCCCTGAAGATAATTTTTTAATAGCATCAAATTAACAGCCAGTATTTGCATTTTCCCAATCATCCCAATTGTTTTTCAGGTTTTTAAAAATTTAAATTAGGTTTCACATGAGGCCTATATATCATATTTAGTTGATGTGTCTTAAAAAATTTTTATTTTATTTTATATTTATTTATTTTTGAGAGACAGAGACAGAGCACAAGTTGGGGAGGGACTGAGAGAGAAGGAGACACAGAATCCTAAGCAGGCTCCCCAGGCTCTGAGCCGTCAGCACAGAGCCTGATGTGGGGCTCAAACTCACAAACCATGAGATCATGACCTGAGCCGAAGTCGGACGCTCAACTTACTGAGCCACCCAGGCGCCCCTAAAAAAAACTTTTTTTTAATGTTTATTTTTGAGAGCGAGATTCCTAGCGGGGAGGGGCAGAGAGAGAGAGAGAGGGAGACACAGAATCCGAAGCAGGCTCCAGGCTCAGCTGTCAGCACAGAGTCCAACGCAGAGCTCGAACTCAGGAACAGTGAGATCATGACCTGAGCCTGAGTCGGACGCTTAACTGACTGAGCCACCCAGGCGCCCCTTGATGTGTCTTTTAAATGTCTTTTTATCCCTAGTTCTCCCCCTTGTTGCCCTCCTTTTTTCTTGTAGTTTGTGAAGAAACAGAACTATTAGTTGCGTGCGTGCATGCGCGCTCACACACAAGAGCCCAAGAATATGTCACAATAGAGCTACATACCTTGTCAGGAAGCATGTATTGTCTGGTTCCTCTTTTGGTTATAGCAGTAGCATTGGTCTTCATTGCCCACATAAAATAACTGGTTAGGACTGGCAAGGGTATTTTTAAAGTAAGTTTATAATATATATATGTGTGAAATAAATTATTGTCAGTTCACTTTGCTTTTTTCGTGATGCTTTGTTCTAATACCAGGATCAAACTGGATCTATTATCCACTAAATTTTTGTTTCTTTTAGGAAGAGTGTCAACCAAAGTGTTCTTCACCCTTTTTGCCCTGCTTGGTCTCTTCATTTGTTTCTTTGGACACAGATTCTGGAAAACAGGTATTTTGCTATAGTTGCTATTTTCAGGCGCTGTGGTCTTTTTTGCTTAAATTCTGCTAGGAGATTTATGACCTCTAAGTAGATTAAGTAACTGCTTATCTCCAACTGTCTTCATAGATTTGTGACTGGGGTTCTTTCAGTAAAGATTTTACTTAGTTGCTGTGCTTTTTAATTTTTTCCCTTAATGATGGAGTATAACTTCCTCTTCTTAGGGAAACAAGACTGGATTTGCGCAGCAAACTTCTTCAGTTGCTAGCTAGGTCAGATAGCCAACTAAAAATAACTGGTTGGAAATCAGGACATCTGTGTAAGAATATGTGGATTTTGGTATTGGTGGTTGACGATGTTTCCTATAAATCATGCTGCAGGTCTGTGGTATATTATATGTAGATTGAAATGTCTGCTTAGTCCTAGGAGGTTGAGACTGCAAACAGGAACTCCCACAATCTCCTCGGTGAAAACCATTCAGGGAGTGAAATACCATAGTTCCTCCCCTTCCCCCATCCGTGGGGCATACTTTCCAAGACCCCTAGTGGATGCCTGAAACTACTGACAGTACTTGGACCCTATATATACTATGTTTCTTCCTGTAATACATACCTATGATAAAGGTTAATTTATAAATCGGGCACAGTAAGAAATTAACAATAATAATGCAATAGAATAATTATGGCAATATGCTGTAATAAAAGTTATGTCAGTGTGGCCCCCCTCTCTCAAAATATCTTCTTGTCCTGCACTCACCTTCTTGTGCTGATGTGAGATGATAAAATGCCGTATGATGAGATGATGTGAGTTGTATGATGTAGGTAGGAATTGGCACACAGTGAGCTTTAGGCTACTGTTGACCTTTTGGTGAACCTCAGGAGGAGGATCATCTGTTTCCGGACCACGGGGTAACCGAAGCCATGAAAAGAGTATCCACGGATAAGGGGGGAATGACTGTATACGTTATGCTCGCTGAATTGATTTGAATTTTTGGGCTGCCTTTTATGTAACAATGTTTTCAATTACTAAAAAAAATCCTAATTTAATTCGTTAACAAAGGGTATACTGGAGCATCAAGGGAAGAGCGAAAATAATCCTGATCTCAAACTCTTTAAACTTGCTTTAATATACTACGAGTTAAAATATGCATTTCTTTCTCAATTACTATATTTTTTTCTTGATTGAGAAGAAAATATTGTGAAGAATGTTTCATTCCTCAAAGTATAGAATGCCTCTGTAACAAAGAATTTAATTTTTAAGCCCCAGGCAAGGTCCCAAATATATTTAGGTATTTTAGTGGGTGAAGACAGTGATTAATTATTCATCCTGGACAAAAAAGGATGAATTAAAGGAAGGTATAAAGGTCACTTTTTGCTTTAGAATAGTTTGTTATTTGCTTTATCTTTTTATTTTTGCTCACGTAACAAATTGAGTGTGATGAGATTCAGATCAGATACAATGACAAAAGTATACTCTTCTTGTTTTCAGTGGGAAGTATGAGGATGTTAGAGTGAGCTATGAAATTAACAGTTAACAACTTACCAGTTGAAACTGACCTCTATGCAAGAGCGTATCCAATAGTTAGTACTTTAATATCGCATTCGTTTTAATATGATTTCTAAATTTTTCTTGTCTTTCAGCTAATTATTTCTTTCCTCTAAATGTCCTAATATGTGTAAATTCTGGGAGCTTAAGCATATATTTGTAGGTTAGAAATTTAAATTGCACTGTAAAAAAGAATACATAACCATAGCTTGTTTGTTTTTTTTTGTTTTTTGTTTTTTCCTGGTGGTTTGCTACTAGAATTGTTTTTCATAGGCTTTATCTTCATGGGACTCTTCTTCTACATACTGATTACAAGACTGACACTTATTAAATACGATGGTAAGTGAAAATAATATAGTTGCATTGGAAAGGTGTTGTGTTCACACTCCCCCTTTCTTTGTGTAGTTTGACCAGTATTGTGTGTGCTATTACGTGTGTAAATAATGGGCTACCCATAATGGAGACGTCTTTTCTAAACTACTTATTTAGACCTTCTCCTCTGGGTTTTTAATCTGCATGGTGAATTTCTTGGTACTTAGGGAAATGAAGGGCCATGTTGATTATAAACCTGTGTTCTAGCTCTCTAGTGTATTGAAGATACGAGATTTATAACCATCAAAAATATTAAGATTTTCTTTACCTTAAAACAAAACCCGGCCTTGTCTCATTGAACAGAATGCTTGTCCCCCGTTCTTCCTTAGCCCCTGTTTATAGATTGTGCCAAGCCACACCTGTCACGTGTCCTGGGAGGTATAGTTCACCTGCTGGTTCTGCTGGTTCCCATGGCTCAGACCAGCCCCTCCCTGGACAACAACACCCCCCCCCCCCCCCCTGCCCCCCCCCCATCTATAAACACGGGCTACGGCCCCCCCCCCGCCCCGCCCCC
>NC_064809.1:58339155-58577260 GCF_023721935.1 Panthera uncia | reverse complement strand
CCCCGCCATGCTGGTGTCATGTCACCCCCTCAGTACCTGGCCTACAGAAAGGCTAAGGTTGGCTCTGGTGATGGTGTTGTGTATTTGAAGCATGTGGTAGGAAAAGCCACCTCTGGTCAAACAGTTCATCTTCTTCTGTGCAGTTCGTCTGATTCTGACAGCCGTCGCTGGAAGCGTTGGTGGGATTTTCTTGGTAGCTGCTTGGTGGCGATTTGGAATCCTCCTGCTCTGCATGCTGTGTGTTGGATTAGTGTTGGGCTTCCTCGTCTCCTCAGTGATGTTCTTCGCTTTCCTGGGTAGGAGATATGTAATGTTTTGTGTGTTCAGTTTTTTGTTTGAAAGACCTTTATTTGGGCTTTCTAGGTACAACTACTGCCTCTCAGGGACTTGGGTCCTTACCTGTAGAGCTCTGGAAATTTGTTTTGTTTTAATGTTTTTATTTTTAAATTTTTTTTTTTTTTTTAACGTTTTTTATTTATTTTTGGGACAGAGAGAGACAGAGCATGAACGGGGGAGGGGCAGAGAGAGAGGGAGACACAGAATCGGAAACAGGCTCCAGGCTCCAAGCCATCAGCCCAGAGCCTGACGTGGGGCTCGAACTCACGGACCGCGAGATCGTGACCTGGCTGAAGTCGGACGCTTAACCGACTGCGCCACCCAGGCGCCCTAATGTTTTTATTTTTGAGAAAGAGACCGAGCATGAGCAGGGGGGGCACAGAGAGAGAGAGGGAGACACAGAATCCGAAGTAGGCTCCAGGCTCTGAGCTGTCCGCACAGAGCCCGATGTGGGGCTTGAACTCAAGAACCATGAGATCATGCCCTGAGCCGAAGTCGGACGCTTAAGTGACTCAGCCACCCAGGCACCCTGAGTTCTGGAAATTTGTATCTGTGATGTGGCACTCTAGGGAGTACCAGTACACGGTGAATCTTGAGCAGAAGCTCCGTTTATCCCACAGATGAACTGGGCATGGCTCTGCTGGAGCTGAGTTGGGAACCTGGTGCTTTGTTCCTGGTCTTCATTTCCACCGTCTGCCAAACCCCAGATATTCTAATGTACCTACTTGTCCTCTAGGTCAGCAGCACAGGGATGGTGTCAGAGATTTTTTTTTCTTAAAGTAATTCAGTTTCTGTCAATTTTTAGAATGTGGTTAACTTTTCTAAGTTAACTTTCTTTTGTAGGGGAGGAAAGATTTCCTTTTTATCCTTCTAAGGTTCTTTGGCTGGTAAAATAATTAAATTGACATAGATTAATAAAAGAAAAACAAATTTAATTTTGTATATACAGGAGACCCAGAAAAATATGAGACCCAAAGGCAGGCAGTTTCAGACCTCTGTGTCATATGGAGCTAAGAAATGGGGTAAGCGTGCAGGGTTTCAGATGGTGGGGGTTGGGGGTGCAATTCAGCAAGAAGACAAGAAGATAAGAAGAGCAGACATTTGGTAATCAGATGTTTGCCCTGCTAGGCAGTTAAGTCTTTCAGAGAAAATAGTTATCTCTGTTAATTGTTCTCTCCCTGGGCCAGGATCCCTATTTACATTCTTTTAGGCAGTTAAGGAAGCAATAGAAGTTTTTCCTGACTCTGCTGCGTCTTGAGTGCCTTCTGCTCAAAATAATCCACATGCCTGAGTGGCACATTCTACTGCCCTTTGCGGTTGCATAATAACTTACATTTCCTGATTGTTGTCAAAAATGCAGGAAAAAAAAGGAGTATTTATATTTTAAGGTACTCTTTTAGGCTATTTCCTTCTTGTGATAATGTTCTTACATATATCAACCTCAGCTTAAAGTTAATTTAGTTCTTGTGTATATCTTATATATATCAACCTCAGATTAAAGTTGATGGAAATGTTAGATATAAGAATATAAGAGGCTGTCACCTCTTAAGAATGCATGATATGACAGAGTGTGGTTGGCTCTCTGAAGACTTTTTTTCCCCAAGACCAGAAAGAGTTGACAACCTGTGTGTTTACTGACTATTCCAAGTCCCTTTGTTCTGATTTTAGCAAACCTATGAGTTCATTCCCACAGGCCCCCTTGTAGGTAGCAATATATATAAAAAAACTAGATACCTTTATATATAAAAACTAGATAGTCTGATGCTCAGTAGCAATGTTTAGATTTGCCTAAAGGACAGATTCACAGGGAGGCTTGTTGAAAATGCATATTCAGGGCCCTATTCTAAAGCACTAAATCAACTACTTAATAAGCTCCCTTCCCTTATTTTGTTAATGGTTGGAGGGATGATTGGTTAGAATTTTTAATAGTTAATGTGTTTGTTTATGAACTGACTCATTGCTGAAGGACAGTTAGGATCAGTGTCTCCGGTGGATGCAAAGTCCTATTTTTAAGCATTAAAATTTTAAACATTTCTAAGCATTAAAATTTAAAAAATTTTTAGGCATTAAAATTTTAGTTGGCGGCTAACTTCTCAGATCTAATTAAATTCCTACTGTTTTCACCTTATTATGTAGCCAGCCAAGAGCTTATACTCTGAAAGGGTCAGTCTTCACATGCTGGCATCACGACTACTGTTTCAATCCCTGGATTCCTTGACTTTTTTTTTTTTTTTTTAAGCTGCATGTGTATTTTGTGAAGGTTAATAGAGTTAAACTACAGAATATGACCCATAAATCCACCTCACTGCAGCACGTTGCAGTTCGCTTTCTCAGAATGTGTGGTCCCAAGGTCCGATCTTACTATGGAATTCCCCCTTTTCTGGGATTTATGGGTCTTAAGATATGGGGCCACTTCCAGTTGGGCTGAATGATGGTGTCAGTATCAGTATCAAATAATTTTCCAGCTTATACCCTCGCCTCTAAACTTAATTTATAAATAGGAGTTCTAATCTATTCTTCCTGGGTCACCCCAGGTGTGCTGCATGTTGGAGAAGGGTTCAGTAGGAGTGCGGTCAGTGGTTAGCTCCTATCTTTCCTGATACGTGAGGAGTCACATCTTCTAGTCTGCAGTGGCTGGACAGGAAATGCATTGATGGTAAAAATCTAGTAAAAGGATTTTGCTGTTCATTTTGGGTGGGATTTCATACAGTTATCTCTGAATGCCATTTACTTGCACTTTTTACTTTGCAGTACAAAATCACAGAATGATAGAAGCATAGAGCAAGAGAGGATGGTTTGAACTACAAAATAGTTCAATCTTCTTATCTTATGGGTTAGGAATGTGAGGCCCAGCATCACAGCTAGTGAATGGAAGAGTTTAGACTCGTCCAGCCTCTTCTGCATTTCCCTGGGAATAAATGCAGAGCATTTACCTGCTTGATCCCACCCCTTGACCTTCTAAGACACATCCTTCAAAGGGGATTGTATTGGCCATTAAATCAAAAAAGTCAGAATTCATTTCTAAATGCCAGCCTATGCCTTGGTTGTTACAATAAACTTTCCATGTGTGTCTGTGTTCAGATATTGAGAAGATGAAATTGAACTTGGTAAACCTGTTGTTAACTCTTGATTTCTTCTTGCTTTTTCAGGGAACCTAAAGATTTTTCATGATGATGGTGTGTTCTGGGTGACCTTCTCCTGCATAGCTGTCCTCATTCCAGTAGTTTTCATGGGCTGCTTAAGAATAGTGAGTGTTTCATCAGTGAGATTCATTCACTATATTGTCCCGGGCCTTCACTTGCTCACGTGTTGCATCATTTTGCATGTTTTATTTACTGGGGAGAGCTGTAGGACAATCTTCATGAGATGATTAATTTTAAATAGCCTCATTACTGTGAAAGCAGGAGAAGTTCTGATTATAATGATCACAGAGTGTTTTTCATCAAGTGGAGTAGGCAGGTCACCACCATCCATATGCTTTGGACAGTGGAAGCAGAGAGGTTGGGCTCACTATGATTCACAGCCTGGTGGGTACTTAGTTTCAGCGGTCTCTCCAAAGAAGCATTCTTTGTGTAATTAGACTTTGTTGCTGAGGTTCTTTCACAGGGAAGACATTTTCTATAAGGTTCTGTTTTGAGAACTCACTATGGGTTTCGAAGGTGGTTTTCAGTTTAACCTGCCAGGTAGCCTTTATTCAGCTCTGAGACTTGATCCCGTTTCATGGGCCCTGAGGGAGAAGTGATTCCTTGTGATTGAGGCCAGTAATGAGGCGTAGAAACAATTTCTTGTTCTACCAGTGGCCATGCCTAAACTCTTGCACTCTTCCACAGCTGAACATACTGACTTGTGGACTCATTGGCTCCTACTCGGTGGTCTTGGCCTTTGACAGTTACTTGTACACAAGCCTTTCTCATATCACTCTGAATGTACTCAAGAGAGCACTCAACATGGATTTCCACAGAGCTTTCACAAATGTGCCTTTTCAAACTAATGGTAAGACTAAATCCAAGAACTGGAGTGACAGTCAAATAAGAATATTGAGGGGCGTCTGGGTGGCACAGTCGGTTAAGCGTCCGACTTCAGCCAGGTCACGATCTCGCGGTCCGTGAGTTCGAGCCCCGCGTCAGGCTGATGGCCCGGAGCCTGGAGCCTGTTTCCGATTCTGTGTCTCCCTCTCTCTCTGCCCCTCCCCCGTTCATGCTCTGTCTCTCTCTGTCCCCAAAATAAATAAAAAACGTTGAAAAAAAAAAAAATTAAAAAAAAAAAAAATAAATAAAAAAATAAAAAAAAAAGAATATTGGCCTGCCTGTGCCAACAAGGGCACTTGGTAACTCAATTGAAAGAAGGCTAACTAGACAAAAGGAGGAAACCCACGCCCTACAAATGCTGTTAGAGCCTTCCGTTAATGATAACTTATAATCCACAGGAGCAAATAATTTAAATTTGTAAGTGGTGGAAGTTCACACTTCTAAAAATCTACTGAGTGAATTTTGTTAAGAAATTTCCCAACCAGGATTACTTGGTTACCTGGTCAGATTTCCAGTTGGGAGAAAAAGTCTGAGAACAAAACTGTTTGGCACCTTACAGATTGGGGTGGGATGAGGGATGAGAACGACAGCCTAATTTTTAAAGTTATTCCCTTGTTTCCCTCCTTTAAAGCAGCATGTAATTTGCTAATTTGCTAATTGAAAGTGAAAAAGTGATTTTCAGTCTAGAAGTGTTACCATTTCCACAGTTGTAAGATTCTATCTGTTAAAGGTTTTCCATTAACTTTTTGAGGAAGAGAAAATGACTAAACTAAGTATTCACAGTGAGTGTAAGATATATTGGTTTCAGAAATGTTAAAACATGGAAGACGGGAAAGCATATCTTAGAGTTGGAAAATATTTAAGCACAATCGTGATTGCAATATCTTTACCTCTATTATGCTGAGCCTGCCCTCATTGGATAGGAGGTTGATGGTTAGAGACCTCAAAATCCATGTTGTCTTGGAAATTTTACATACAAGACAACATTTTGCCAAGCCTTGTACTGGAAGCTCAGTTACAGTGTGTTGACTCTCTCCATGCATTTCTAAATCCACCCTATGAGTGTGGTGGGGCCCAATATTGAGTGGAATGGGGAAAAAAAAGAGCAAGGTGGCATCTCCTGTTCCATGGTGTATGTTTGTGAGGTGTATCTTGATGACTGCCTTCTCCCCACCCCACCTGCAGGAAAACACAACAACTATGCCTGTGGGCATTGGTCATAAAATGTTGGAGTTCCAAGGATCCAAACAACTGATTCCTTTACAGCCTGTCTGGACTTTCAAATGCCATCATTAGGAAATTCCTATTTTAAAATATAAAACCGTAGCTTCCTTATTTATTCCTTGGTTTGTAAATGAGGAGATATACATGTTTGGTCAAACTCACCAAAAAGTCTTAATTGTACTGAGAAAGAATGACACAGATTTAAACTATGAGAAGTTAAATGTTAAGATCTGTGTTAGGTATTTAAGAGACAAGAGTTCAAACTGCTTTTCTGTTGTTTTTTTAGACTTTATTATCCTGGCAGTATGGGGGATGCTTGCTGTGAGTGGAATCACGTTACAGATTCGAAGAGAAAGAGGGCGACCATTTTTTCCTCCCCACCCATACAAGTTATGGAAGCGAGAGAGAGAGCGCAGAGTAACAAACATCCTGGACCCTAGCTACCACATCCCTCCATTGAGAGAGAGGCTCTATGGCCGAATAGCCCAGATCAAAGAGCTCTTCCAGAAGGAACAGCCAGCCGGAGAGAGAACACCCCTGCTTCTGTAGATGCCAAAGGGGGTTGGTCAGTGTGGTCTCGAAGTACTGCCCAGGCGTTGCCTCAGCTTTGGTGTGTATGCCCAGCCTGCTGCAGCAGTCTCCGGTGCAACTCTGATAAGAACAGAGGCGTATGTATGTGTGCTTTGCACAGTTTCACGGTGTCCTTATTGATATGTTCTCAAAAGGTACCCTTCTTTTGTTTATTTTTAATTGTGGTAAAACACACATTTACCATCTCAATCATAAAGTATATAAGTTCAGTAGGCACTTTGTTTTTGTCCTTTATTGCTTACAATGCTAATTTAAATACTAAATTATGTCCGTTATTTGAAAATAGGGTGATTTACATAGATCAGATATGGATATAACGGCCTCGGGTTTTTTCTTTAAAGGCCTTTTAAAATAGTGTTGACCTCTGATCTCTAAAATGTGTTTGAATTTTTTTTTTTTTAAGGAAACCGATTGGCGCCTACCTTAATCTGTAGTCCCTTTAGTAAGGAAACCTTTTAACATTTGCATTTTGTAGTTCTTTCTGCTAACTTGGTTGTTACTAGCATTGATGTAAAAATAGTGTCAAAAATTTTCTCTTTTGTGTGAAGACTTTGTACCATCTATATTTTAGTGATGAGGAGGGAGGGGGTCAAAAAGGATTAAAGAATTTAAAGGAGCTGATTTTAATCAGGTTCTTGGATTCTGTAAGGAAAGTTCCTTCCATTTTGACCCTCCCCCCCGCCCCGCCCCAAGCAAGCACCTCGATGCCCTAGGCTGCGTACCCACTCCTCACGGCATCTGGTTCTGCCTTGGATCGGAAGCTGGTGACTCTGACACAATGAGTAACAGTGAGGGTAGTTGTGGTGGTTGCATACGCATTTGTGAGTTAACCACTATTTAAACGATGCTGCTTTTAAGAGTTTTTTCACAGCACGATAGATTTTTGGAGTTTTAGGTAACTGGAAAATTTTCAGCTTTTGCATTTGTTTTGGAAAGGCTGAAGCATATAAAACTAAACATACAGAGAGCGAAAACATACAAAACTAATCATTTTTGCATTGCAGAATTACACACAGGTGTTTACTATTATGTAACCCTGTTTATATAACTTCAGTAACACTTAAACTTGAATTTTTTTTTTAATTACTGTAGGGATTGTGGCTTCTGCCGTATCTTTGTACATTCTGACAAGTTATATGGAATGTTTGGGAGTTATTTTCTGTACCATCAAAATGTACTGCCACTAAAGACTGTAAAGACAGAGCACACTTTTTTGGAGGATTGAGACAAATTACTTAAAAAATTTTCATAATTTGTGAGTCATAAAATGCCAGTTTGTGTCATTTTTTTAAATAATAAATACCTATTTTGAAGAAAAATGCTAAAAAGTCTCATTATTATTCTTAACACATTTTTTTTTTCTCACCAACTGTATTTGTACCGTAGCAGTGAAGACATGACAGAAGTGTCATAGGTATAAAATTACTTAATCTGGAGAATTAAATCTTTATTTAAAAAATTTGGTTTAAGCCTAAGCGAAATACTAGGAAATGAAGGAAATCTGTGGCAGTGTGTTAAATTTATATCCCTTGTTAGAAGGAAAGCTGACGTCTTTGGTGGGCTGATTTGTGTTGGTTATTAGCACTTCAGGTTTGTGTAACTGAAGAAAGGTAGTAGTATTACCAGAAAATTATACTATTCCTTAAATGTTTTGGTTCTGACCAATCTGTTAGAGGTTAGCTACCAGGTTGCTAAATCACAGCAGCTAACTCGTGCCATGGATCAGTAGATCTATAGAAGGTTGGGATAGAAAATTGATTCTTCCAAGGAAATTGCTAGACTGTTAGACCAGAAACAGACCTTAGAGATCATCTTACTTGGTCCCTTATTTTATAACTGAGTAAATTCTTAACCAAGGAGTCAATTATATGGATATTTATCAATAACTGTGCCCAGATCAAAATTTGGGATACCTGATTCCCTATACAAATGTGCTTTATGCTCTATCATGATGAAAATGTAAGTCACTAATTATTTTCAGCTCTTTTCTGCTGGTGGATTGGTGACAACACAGTGAGAAGGCAGCCTTCTGCAAGCAGAGGAAAAAGGCCTCAGTGGAACCCAACCTTGAACTTGGACTTCCAGCCTCCAGAATGGTGAGAAAATAAATTTCTGTTGTTTATGGCACCCAGTCCGTGATATGTTATGGCAGCCCTAGCAAACTAATACCCTTTATAAATCATTTCACCCTGACTGTTGATTGGAAGACCTCTGGGCAGTTTGGCCACCGTGTTTGTGAGGACCATTCTATGAAACTGAGATACAGAGGGGCTCAAGTTAGTGGAAATTTGGGCTTACCCAGGGACTACCATATAGTCATTACATGGGAGGTTGGCAGGTCTGGATCAAGCTACATCAGTATTAATAGGCAAAATAAAGAAAATACGTACAATGATAGTCGTTTTTACTTGGCTCTCACCCTTTACTCATTAAATAAATACGAGTTAAATTCCTAAGTGTCAGGCCTTGCCTTGGGCACTAGGAAGAAGATGGCAAAATATTCCGGCATGGTGCCTATCTCAGGGCTTAGAGTGTGAGGAGACAGATACACTTCAATAGTTATACAGAGGAGGTATGGTAGGCAGTGAAATTTTTGATGGAGTAGGGGGTAGAATCGGGATGCCAGGGAAGAATTCCTTGAAATGACATTTAAGCTGAGACTTGGAGGATGAGTAGGAGTAACAAAACCACAAGGAGGCAGAGTGCATTCCATGTACTGTGGTTAAAGGCATAAAGAAAAGCTTCAAGGCCTTCTCTTCTCTACGGAGAGCCTCCAGTGGAGTCTCTCCCACCTGTATGCCCAGCCAGTCCTTACAGCCCTTCACATTGGTGCTTGGTGAGGTGAGTGCTTGGTGGGGTCAGCTCTCCCATTCTCAACTTTTGGCATTTTGATCCAGGAAGGAGGTTGTCAGTGTTTTTTTTGTTTTTTTTTTTTTAATTTTTTTTTAATGTTTGTTTATTTTTGAGAGACAGAGACAGAGCATGAGCAGGGGAGGAGCAAAGAGAGAGGGAGACACAGAATCTGAAGCAGGCTCCAGGCTCTGAGCCGTCAGCACAGAGCCCAACGCGGGGCTCAAATGCATGAACTGTGAGATGAGCCCAAGTCAGACACTTAACCCACTGAGCCACCCAGGTGCCCCAGTGTTGTTTTTTTTTTTTTTTAATTGAGATATAATTGACATAATGTGTAAGTTTAAGGTACAGTATGTTGATTTGATACAATTATTTATTAAATATTACTCTGATTATTCCTACAATATGATTACCCTATGATTAATATCATAGAGTTAGTTTGCATCTCTATCGTGTCACATAATTCTTTTTGTGAAAGCAATTAAAATCTAGTCTCTTGGCAACCTTGAAGTTCATAATACAGTATTGATGACTATAATCCCTAGTGCACTTAGGCTCCAGAATTTGTCTACTAATTTCCTTAAATAACGTTTCTCCAATTCTCCCACGCCCACCTGCTGGTATCCACCATCCTCTGTTACTAGGAATTTGGCTTTTTTGGATTTCACATATAAGTGTTATCATCTAGTGTTTGTCGTTCTCTGACTTCCCTCACTTGGTATAATGTCCTCCAAGTCTATCCTTGTTGTTGCACATGGCAGGATTTCTTTCTCTTTTTTTACCACCGAATAATATTCAGTTGTATATATAAGCCACATCTTTATCCATTCATCCGTTGATGGCCACTTAGGATGTTTCCCTGTCTTGGCTGTTGTGAATAATGCTGCAATAAGCATGGGAGTTACATTTTTTCAAGATCCTGCTTTTCATTTCCTTTGGATATATACCCAGGAGTGGGATTACTGGATCATATGGTAGTTGTTTTCATTGTCCATCTTCCTCGTTAAATTTGGACTACACTACAAAACTGCCCAGGGCATACCTTGTCTTTTTATTTACCTTTCTTATTTCCTTCCAAGACCCTAGAATTTAGCAATTGTTCCCTGGCAGGTGGGTCAGAACACTTGGGTGACCCACAAAAGCCATAGTCCTCAAAATCTTTCCTTCTGTTCCAGAGTCTTATTAATGTACCTGCATACAAGACAATATACCTAACTCCATTGCTCCCCAAGGGTGAATTCCTTCTTTTGGAAGGCGATTGAAGAATGGCCACAATTACTTTTTTATTTTGAAGTTTTTAAGGGCTAAACGGCTTATTCACCTGAGGTTCACGGCTCCTTCTGCTAATAGATTTTCTACTGTCCAGAGTGGCTTGTACGTGCTCTGCCCTGCCTGAACTTGTGGTGGGCGCACTGGGAAAAGCATGGATGCGTGTCTGGGAGCTTTAAGGAAGGAGATAGAAGATCCAAAAGTGATGCAGATGAAAGAAGCAATTGAGACACATTAAGTGTGCCTTTGCTCCCCAGTTCTCCATGGGCTGTGTTTTCAGCAATTGAACTGGATCTCAACACGTTTTTTAAACTAGCTGTCTCCTTTGGAGAGACCATCCATATATCAAAATTCCTGAAAACTGAAATACATTGTATTGCTAGGGCTGGGCCTGGGGTTCTAGAGGACTATTTTCATGGACAGGATTAAAGGCTTTTGTCTGAAAAAAGTCTCTCATCCTATTAATGCCTGAAGGTTTTTCAACATAGGACAGTCTTCCATTTCACAAGTAGAGCTACTCTTCTTCCAGATCAGCTCTCCCTCCTGAATTACTTCAATTGTATATCCCAGTGATTTTCCACTGAATGTTATTAACCTCTTGTATTCTGTATGTCTAGAGTCTACATGACTGGGAATAAAAACCTTATAATCTTTGAGATAGGTCTTTTTTTACCCTTCAAATTCTTATTTAAATTTCAGTTAGAGATAGGACTTAAACATATTCTAGAAGAAGTTCACATTTGAGGAATGCATTCACTTGATCTCACATCAGCCTTTGATTTGATAGCACTGTGTACTTGCCCACTGAGTGGTGCTGAAATTGGAGATGCAGCTGATAAATCCTTGGCATTTTAAAGTAGCCAAGGGCCAGCCCTATTCATCTTGAACTGTATATACAGACAAAAGCAGTGTGCTGAGGCTTGGGGTTATTGCACTGTGACAGGGAGAAACTCTTGAAACACTGATTCTAACCAGTTTTGTTACTTTTATTTTTAAAAAAAAAATTTTTTTTAACGTTTATTTATTTTTGAGACAGAGACAGAGCATGAACAGGGGAGGGTCAGAGAGAGAGGGAGACACAGAATCTGAAACAGGCTCCAGGCTCTGAGCTGTCAGCACAGAGCCCGACGCGGGGCTCGAACTCACGGACCGTGAGATCATGACCTGAGCCGAAGTCGGACGCTTAACCGACTGAGCCACCCAGGTGCCCCAGCTTTGTTAGTTTTATAGAAAGCCCAAATGTAGCCTTCCTAGCAGTATCTGATACTCAAGAAGTATATATCCTGTGTTTCAGGATATTTTTATTCCGGGTCCAGTTCTACCTACTGATACTGATTTCAGTGTAGTGAATTTTCTGCAGGCTTTAGTTTTTCCAAAGCAGTGGGTTTACTCTTTTCCTTTTGCTCATATGGGAAAAAAAACTTGTGAGGGATAGCATTAAATGAAAAAAAATTGAGGAACCAAGGTGTAAGATTCCAATTATGTGTATTTGTGTGTAAATATGTTTAAAAACATTTATAGGGAAGTTTTTCTGATTGACAAGAAACTTCTAATTACCCCTGGGAAGACACAGGTTGTAGGAAGAAGTTGACTTACTTTGAACTGTAATATTTTCTGTATGGTAGATTTTTAACCGTCTACATTTATTTTTTCCTTTATGTGAAAGATCACAAAAAGGAACATAACCTAACCAACTTCTGAGAATTTATACACCAGAAATCACAGTACATAAATTATGCACATGAGTTAATGAAGCATTTTTTTTTTTAAATTTTATTTTTGAGAGAGAGAGAGCACAAATGGGGGAGGGACAAGAGAGAGAGGGAGACACAGAATCCGAAGCAGGCTCCAGGCTCCGAGCTGTCGGCACAGAGCCTGTCTTGGGGCTCGAACCCACAGACCATGAGATCATGACCTTAGCCAAAGTTGGATGCCATACCGACCGAGCCACCCAAGCACCCCTGGGTGCATTGTTTTAACAGAAATTTCAAACAGTCTGAATATCCATCAGAAGAAAGAGTTGAATAAATTATGATACATCTATACAAAGATAGTCACAAAAAAACTGGTTTGCAGGCAACAGAAAACTAACTGGCTAGTGTATGTAAAACAGTTAGTTGAAAGTATACTGATATTATTTGCTTCTGGACATTTCCCCCTATGCATTTTATTTATTTATTTGTTTGTTTGTTTGTTTACTTTTTGTGAGAGAGCACGAGCAAGAGAGGGGCAGAGAGAGAAGGAGACATAGAATCCGAAGTAGGCTCCAGGCTCTGAGCTCTTAGCACAGAGCCCGATGCGGGGCTCAAACTCAAGAACTGCGAGATCATGACCTGAACCGAAGTTGGATGCTTAACTGACTGAGCCACCCAGGCACCCCACCCGCTATGCAGTTTTTACATGGTTGTAATTACATCTGCAGTATAGCATTCAGGTTTTTATTATGTAAATTTAGTTATTTTTTTGTTCCTGTTGCTAGAATTTTTAAGCCACAGTATATATAAACTGCTTTGGGTAGATATTGATAGTAAATTAGTAATCTGGAAGTAAATTATTTCATTATTGTATGATACTTAGGTTTAATTTGCTCACTCTAACACTATCATAATGTGGCTTTAACCAGGGGAAGCAGTAGAGATGGTGAGAGATGGTAGGATTCTGATATATTAGAAGGGAGGGGGGTCAATAGGATTTGCTGATGAATTGGATGCAAGATAGAAAAAGTGGAGTCAAAGATGCCAGGAAGGTTTTTGGCCTTGGCAGCTGAAAAGATGGAGTTGTCACCATCTGAGATAGGGAAGCATATGGAGAGGCCTGAGGGGAAGACTGCTTGGAGCATGTTAAGTCTGAGATCTTTGATAGTTACAGCTGGAAGAGTCCAGAGTTCATGAGAGCTGTAAATTTGGGAGTCATCAGCATTACAGGTGGTATTTAAAGTCATGAGACTGGGTGAGATCACCAAGGAAGTGAGCAGGAATAAGGACTGAGCCCTGGGGCTTAAAGTCAGAAGAAAGGGACAGAGGAGGCTGAGAGGCAGCCACTGATGTAAAAAGAAAGCCCCTTCAAATTTCAATTAGAGATTATTCTTCATTGATATTTCACTAAAAAATGAACTCCTATTTTACTCTGTCAGAAAAGGTAGTGATCACCAATAATTGAGTTATGGATCTGTGATCTTCTGGTCATTGAGGCAGTTTAGAAATAGAAAATTTTGGAAGTCACCTTGATATTAAAGAATACCAATATGAGCAGAAAACACTCTGTGAGGTTGTGTAGAACTGGTTTTTTAGAATTGTACTTCCACTATAAAATAAAAAGCATGTAGTGGGTAGATGATAGATCATTGTTTTCTAGGGCTGCTGTAACAAATTACTACAGGTAGGGTGGCTTAGCAGAAATTTATTCTCTCACAGTTCTGAAAAACCAGGAAGGCCAGAAGTCTAATATCAAGCAGGGCTGGCCCCTTCTGGAGGCTCTGAGGGATGATTCAATTCATACCCCTCTCCTAGCTTCTGTTGGCACCTTAGGGCTCTGCAGCTTGCATAACTCTCTGCCTCTGTCTTCACATGGCTTTCTCCTTGTGCCTGTTTCAAATATCCTTCTCTCTTATAAGGACACCGGTCACTGGATATAGGGCCCATCCTAAATTCAAGATGATCTAATTCCAAGATCCTTAAATCTGCAAAAACTATTAAAAATGTGGTCAGTATGGGACACCTGGGTGGCTCAGTCCGTTAAGTCTCCGACTCTTGATTTCGGCTCAGGTCATGATTTCATGGTTCGTGAGTTTGAGCCCTGTGTCGGGCTCTGCCCTGGCAGCCTGGAGTGTGCTTAAGATTATCTCTCCCTGTCTCTCTGCCCCTCCCTGCCTCACAGGCACATGCACTCTCCCTCTTTCTCTCTAATAAACTTAAAAAAAATATATGGTTGGGGTGCCTGGGTGGCTTAGTTAAGTATCTGACTTCAGCTCAGTTTGTGAGTTTGAGCCCCGCATTGGGCTGTATGCTGACAGTGCAGAGCCTGCTTGGAATTCTCTCTCTCCTTCTCTATCTGCCCCTACCTCCCCCACTTCTCTCTCAAAAATAAAAATAAACTTTGAAAAGATATATATATATATATATATATATATATATATATATATATATATATATATATATATCTATATATATATATATATATATGCATGCCACATTCACAGGTACACGAGGTTAGCACTTGGACGTGCCTTTGCAGGGACACTTTGTAAAAAAAAAAAATTTAATACTGATTTTTGATAGGGGGAGAGAATCCCAAGCAGGCGATGCCCAGTGTGGAGCCTGACTAGAGGCTCAATTCTCTTGACTGTGAGACCATGACCTGAGCTCATATCAAGAGTTGGATGCTGAGCCACCCAGGTGCCCCTGCAGCAGGGACACTCTTTTTTTTTTTTTTTTAATTTATTTTTTTTGGGACAGAGAGAGACAGAGCATGAACGGGGGAGGGGCAGAGAGAGAGGGAGACACAGAATCGGAAACAGGCTCCAGGCTCCGAGCCATCAGCCCAGAGCCTGACGCGGGGCTCGAACTCACGGACCGCGAGATCGTGACCTGGCTGAAGTCGGACGCTTAACCGACTGCGCCACCCAGGCGCCCCAGGGACACTCTTAAATCCACCACATATGATATAAAAAGGTTTGCTGGATCAGCAATAAGTTGCTGGCCAATTCCTAAGAAATACAGATAGAAGTTGTTGCTAAGTACTAGTTTTGTGGTAAGAGATGAAATGCCAGAAAAATAAAATGTAAGCATTGTTCTCACATTAACTTGGAGACCGTATCAATTTCAACCACTCACCTTTATTGATAAAATAGGCTCCTATGCAGTATACACTCTCAGACATAGATTTAAGGTTCTGCTTAAAAACAAAAAATATATGGATGGAAAACTGTTGCTATGTAACAAAGTAAATGTCTTTAAACGCCAAGATCTTAAAATTATATCCAAGTAAGAAGACCAAGAATAAATTAACTTGTTTATAAAAAAATAGTTATCAAGAAACATTTTATAATAGAGCTGCCTCAATGAATTGCCTCAGACTTCATCTCAACTGTGTATTTTTTTAAATTCTGACTTGGGATAAAAACTGTATGAATGAATGTGCCACCAAATTAACAGATTCTTTACCCCAAACCAATAGAAAAGGTTAAAAATAAAAACTGTCATTTATAAAATATCAATTAAGGCCTCTGAAAAAAGAATCTATTCAGTGTTTGGGCCATTAGCCCTTTTCAATCAGCCACATCAGCCCCACTTACTCCAAACTTAATGTACAAAAATTCCAAAGTGAAAAGTAGCTTTGAATTTTACCAATATATGAAATTATACACAAAAGCTACCATGTGAATATTTCTTTAACAAATTACATACCCAAAAGCAGAATTTTCTATTGTGCTAATTTTAGTATAAATTAGTATATTTAATCATATTTGATATTTTTATCCTTCTATAATCATAAAATAAGAAAAATTTAGATTTCAATTGATGTTAAAGTACATTTCTTTTTCTAGTGGCTTTTAAAAATTTACATACTGGATATAGATTTTGTAAAAAAAAAAAAACAAAAAAAACCAAATATTTATAAATCTACAGATTTCCTCTCATCCCCACCCCCACCCTTTGACTGATAGAGTATAAGAAAAATCTTACAGGTTATGAGGACCAGAAAACAAATTTTATTTTGAAATTTTAATTTACTTTCTGTATTTCTTAAGAATACTTTTAAAAAAGGGTTCAATGAGGCAGAGGAATTCCCAATTTACTTTGACATTACCATACCTAGCTTGCTATATCAAACATTGCAACTCTCTTAGCTAAAATAACTACCTAATATCCTTAAAGATCAACCAGAGAAGAGAAAAATCTCATCTTCATTATTTAGAACCAAAACTTAAATCTCTCAAAGGAGTAGTTTAACCTACTAATATGTCTCCTATAAGATCTTTCTTAGAAAGTAATATTCTTTCTCTTTCATTCCTGAAATGATATTTCATATACTTAAACTTATGGATAATTGTTAGTGGAGTATTTTAATTATGGCAAATCAGCTAAAATTAAATTAACTTTTGTTTATGGTGCATTTGAAACATTCCTACAGTCTTGCAAACTGAATTTTCTTTGACCAAAATTTACAGTAATGGGAAGGTAGACAGGCAACCATTAAAGCTGAAATCTCACAGTACATAAGCTATTTGTTAACTCTGACACCAAACAAGGAGAAATAACATTTAATATGATAGTCTTCCATTCACAAAACTGTGCCAAGATGTGTATTTTAAAATTTGGATAATGTTATGAATTCCCAAACATTTATTGGGAATATTCATGTTTATCCAAGTATCAGCCAGAATATCAACAGTACTGCTATTAGGTTCAGCAGTCACTCAAAAAATCTTTAGTTTGTTCCCCAATTAACAAAGTTTCTATTTTTTAATTATATTTTGGAATAAAATCTACAACCATTAATTCTGCATTTTTGCCAGCGTAAGAATGTCATTGCCAGTGCACTGTACATACTATAGAAAAAAAATAAAGTGTTGCTTGAGATGGATTTTTCTGTTAATTCATTCATGTCAGTAGGCCAGTCCCAGTGACCATTTGGAGCCTTGCAAGAAGCTCACAGACTTACAGGCTCTTCAGCTCTTCCTCAGACTCAGGTCACTATTGGTCACTAATGCTGACAAAGATGAACTTTCAGACACATCATCTTTCCTAAGGTTCAGAAATGATTCTCGAGTTATTTGCAGGATCTCTCTCAAACCTTTGTTTTCTTGCTAAAAGAAGGCAAACAAAAAGATGTAGTCACCAAGATAGCTACAAAAATACAAACCTATCTTAAGCCAAACATAAGAAGGTATGACAAAAAGTTTTATAATTGGCAGAGCAGAAATAGACTAAATGAATATACAAAGTTGAAAACTTGAATCCAGAGAACACTTTTTTAAAGAGGTAGGAACTGTGCTCCTTTTCCATCAGGTCAAAGCTGCCTTATTTATGCAGCTGTAACTGTAAATGGAACCTCAGAAACGGCCTCATTTTATAATCACAGTATAGATGAGGAAAAGTAACATCTAGATTTATATCGATATAAACACAAGGCCAATGATGAGAACCTCTTAGGACCTTAGTTAGTACCTTTACTACTTTCCACGTTAGCATGGACTACAGGAAAGGTTTGGTTTTCCTCACTGGAATTTGAAAGCAGTGGGGCTGGTTGAGTAGATCGTGAGATTTTTCAAGAAGGATAGTTAGGTGGTCAAATCGAGCACTGATAAATAACTCTTCTTCTAGATTAGTTACTGTAAGAATTTGCAGACATTTAACAACTACTTTGTTCTCAGTCTTACTTACTACGTTTCAATGGTATAAAGCAAGGATCAGCCAACTACAGCCTGGCTTGAGGCCTGTTATTGTAAGTTAAACTTCACTGAACATAGGTAAGCTGAGTATTTTTTTGTGTGTATGGCTGCTTTTGTGTTACAATGACAGAGTTGAGTAGCACAGAGTTGAGTAACACAGAATGTCTGGTTTGCAAAAAAATATTTTCTGTCTGGTCCTTTACTGAAAAAGTTTGCTAAGCCCTGTTTTAAAGAATGAGAGAACACTATGCTTAGAGACTGAAATCACTTTTGGCCCTCTATAACCAGTATCTCCACCATCATTTCAAAAAGAAGCTTTTGAAGTATAAAAGTCTACTGATTTGAACTATTCAACAATAACTTATGCTTTCACTACCACACAATAAAAGACAGAAAAGCTTTTATATTCCACAGAAAAATATGAATGCCCAAAGAATATTTGTAGATTAAAATAATTTTCCCTGCATCACCATGATCTCCAATAGAAATAAATTTTTTAAATTACTAAGTTAAAAGGCATATTCACCCAATAACAGGAACACATAGGATCAAAAAATGTCAATTTGCTCAAATACTGCTATAAGCTATACTGATCCTAGACTCTTGTATTACTATTGAAATAGTCTTGCATTATATACCTATATAACCAATATGCAGGTTAAGAAAGAGAACATTACTAGTTTTCCCGAGATGTATATATTTATGTATTTAAATGGGATGTATTTTCTGGCATAAATCTTCGTGTGGACAGTTTTCACCCAATTTACAATTTAAAACTTACTTCAAGTTGAAATATTCGTTCCTGTTCCTTGCAACCCTGTTGCTCATCAATTTCAATGGCTTTCCTCATTACTGCTGCCATTTCTGTTATCTGATCAACATGTGCTTGTAATTCCTGAAAAAAAGATGGGAGTTGCAAATCAGTGAAATAACTGTTTTTACTTTTGGATACTCTTTTAAAAAAAAAAAATCTGCTTTGCCACTTAATATGAATGTAATATTCTTACATTGCCATTTAACATGAATGTAATATATCAAACACATTTATAAGAAAGTTGACTGACCATGAATGTGCTTTTGAAATCAGATTTCTGTTAGGACTATAAATAAGGATAAGCAGCATAATTACAACTAAACCCACTAGCAAGAAGAGTACTATTTCACATTCCTCTTACCACAAATGATCAACAACCTTTCCTTTTTTGTACCTACACCTACTAAAGTAATGGGAAAGACAAAAATTTTTGACACATTCAATCTCTTTATCTCTAAAGTCTTGATGATTTATAAATCTTTATTATCTATGCCTAAACATTAATCTCAATCCAATCTACACTTGATCTTAGCCAAAAGGCCAAGAAGCGATGATCTCAATCCAACCTAAAACTTTTCCAGGTTATAATCCTCCTTGAGAGCAGGAACTGTATCTTGTTTATATTTGCCTGTGTTTGGTACATAACAGATCAGATAATAATAAATACTAAGTAAAATGAACATAAGTCTGCTTTTAAGTATTAAAATATTAAATGGCCTTCTTTGCAAACTGTTCAAAATATAATTTAGGTATAAAATAGATATCCACATTTATTTGGTACAGCAAGTAAATTTTTTCCAATCTTGTGGTATTCATTTTTGCACACCCATGATGCGCCAGGCACTGTGCTAGGCAATAGGAATACGAAGCCTATTAAGACATGTTTCCTGCTTTCAAGGAGCTTCTAGTCAGGTGAAAGAGACAGACACAAGGTTTAAAAACCAGCAGAAACTTAATAATCATTTCTCAACAAACAGCTTCTATAGACCATTGTTCACTGGCAGTTGAGGGTGGCTTTATTATATTAAGGTCAAAACTCAAGTATAAAAGCTCAAAACTGCCCCCAAACCTTGTCTCTTAAATAGCCGTATATACCCTATTTGTAAAAAGGATTTGAAGGCGACCCCCAAAACCTACAAAACTAGTAAACTGTGAAAGAAATATGGAGAACAGTATCTTTAGCAAACCACACAATATCTTCTAGCCAACAAAAATGCAAGTTCTTGTATTATTTTAATGGAAAAACCTATACAATGCTAGTATGCAAAAGGCGGCAAAATAAAAGGACTAATCTACCCTATCCAATATGATGCTACATAAATGTCAATGAAAATTAAACACCTTTTAAAAAGTTAACAGTTCAGCTCCTCAGTTGCATTAGTGACACTTCAAGTGCTCACTAGCCACATGTGGCTGGTGGCTTCCATACTGAACAGCACAGATAACATTTCCATCATTTCAGAAAGTGCTATCGGACAGTCCTGGATTAGATTATGGTAGCAAGAATAGTGTCAAGACAAACATGTGTCATATTATGAAACAGTTTTTTGAAAATGATTAAATCCCCTCCCTCTGGAAAGGGAGCATAATGTTTAAAAGCAAGTTAAATACAGATAACTGCAGCAGCAGATTAAGGATAATGAAAAAATTCTGAACACCAACACTTTTTTCAGCTTATCATTTACTGTCCTTTTAGGTTAAAAGACGGTACAGGAAGGAAATAATTCTTTGCCTTTAAAATGGAAGAAAACAAGATTCCACTAATTTTTTCAGGACAGAGCCTGTTCTAATAAAATCATGAAACAAAACAAAATCCCAAGACTTCAAACAGAGTAGTATTTTTCTAGACCCAGTTCATGGATAGTTCATTTATTACAATAAAATTTTTAGGGAAGCATCATAGACCTTTTAATGAACACAAGAGGCTAAGACCTGTGTTTTCGAAACAGTCTTAAAGGCACAAAGTGTCAGTAACATAATCCTTGAATTGTCAGTGATATAATCCTTGAAATGCTCATTTTTAACTCTTGTTTAGGTTTATTCAACTTTGCTCAGTCAAGACCTGCCACAATTAAAACAAAGTTAAGACAAGATAGTGTATGCTATTAATTCATAACACCTAAACAAAGGCATTTTTAGGTAACTGTGAACTCAAACTGAAGGACTACTAACCATCAGAAATCTGAATTAAAATAGTTTGAGCAAAATTTTTATGAAATTAGATTAAAATGACTGCCAAGAAAACATCTTTGATGTTCCCAAAGAGGGTAATTGTTTAAAGACTACTAAAATTTTGCAGCGATAAAATGAAAAGCTGGCTTGAACAACCTTTAGAGCCTGCAATTACCTAACAGGCTGTGTATGATACAATACACAGAGAAATGACAGATTTAAAGTTTCTACACTGAATGTTTTTGCATGGCTATCAAAAGCACAGCATTTCTTAAAAGCAAGTTCATTTATTTGATTTAAACTGGCAGGAAAATTCAATGTAAAAGAACGTTTTAAATGGACCTCCCCCCTTCCATCCACACCCCAAAAGTTGACTGTTTTATTTAGTGTACATTCTGATTTGCTTCCAAGTGCCTCCTCTCCAGTCCATGTTGAGATGCTTCAAAGATGTGTCGAGATGCATCAAGGAAGAATCCTTCGGAGCTGTTACGATGTACCATGTCAATCTGTAGTATAGAGTCATTATAATGTTAATACGGATATTATCCGTAATTTAAAAACTGATGAGTGTTAGTTCATGCGTGTTAGCCAACTGTTTGAAATGTTTGTTTTTTTAAGATTTCCAAAAAGGCATCTGTTCAAAAATAACGTAAAAATGAGTATTTGGATAAAAATGAGTTCTTCTCAAACCTTTTACTGATTTTTAAATCTGTGCTCAAAAACTTCTAAGTGAGGGAGAAATTCTGTATCACGGTGGTTTCAAAATGGTCTCACGCCAAAATGCTGTTATGTGTAACTCTGTTAATCTAAATGTGTTATAAAATTTTTTTGTGTTTAGGCTTATCAGAGTGTCAATACCTAAACACATCCTGGAATCTTTTATTTCTGCACCTTTATCACACAAGTGTCTCTCACCCACTTCTGCTTGTTGACACTTCCCCCCTCTAATAATAACTCAAGGCTGGATTTAGATGGGATTTTTTTTCCTTTCTTGACACCTTTCCAGATTCTCCTCATGAGAACTAATCTTACTTCCACTCATATTCCCATATTAAATGATATCTCTATTTTAGGATTCATCACATCCTATCTTATATTTGATATGTTTCTATCTCCCTTTACACTGTAAGCTCCTATGGCAAAGTAATGGAACATATGTATTTATTCATCTTATGATTAATAACTAAGCCAGTGCAAGTGTTAATAAATGTTTATTTGAGTTGAAGTGTCTCCTTTTTGGGAAAAATCAAAATCACAAACATTAATATGTATTAGTTAGAATTAACAACAAGTAACTGAACAGTCATTTTATGGAAGGTAAGGATCAGCACTTAGATGAATTCAATCTCCATAGTAAAAAAGGATGGTTTACAGCTATCTTAAGAAATGTTTAACTTTACGGATTAATGAAATTGCTCTAGTGAATGGCAAAATCTTATGTGTTTTAGAAAACATTTGCTTCTGGCATAGTTGCTACCAGACAACTTAGCAACCTGCAGTATCTTATGCTAAACACTTTTTGGTCAGCGTATTCCCTTTAGATCTTAAAAAATTTCTTAGGTTTTAAACACTAGGGGCTTTTGGAATTTCTCAAGATTATACCAATAATTTAAATCAATTTAAATTTATTTTACCAATAATTTAAATCAATTCATCTTTGTACCTTTAAAAGAAACAGTCAAGTTATACAATTAAATTTAAATGTTTTTATAATGATCTCTAACAATAGATAAATTTATGTTCAAAAGATTGCCACTTAAACATCCAAGGTTATTCCCCTTCAGTTAGAAGATGAATAGTGTAATTAGATAACATTAAACGCTTATTTATTAATCTATTTTACTATTGACACAGGAAATATCTATTACTAACTTCCTTAATAATGTAAAGTTGTCACACAAAGATTTACTAGATATCTAATTTTAATAGAATAATAACTTAAAAATACCTACAAGCACTAAGGTGGAAGAATTAAGAATTATCTTAAGGACTCTAAAATGTATTTCAATAATTGAGAAAGATGAAAACATGTCTTAAAACAATATTTCTTAAATGTTAGTTATAACTAATAGTTAGCTCACCATTATCCAATACAGATAATAGCCAGAAATCACAGTATTCTAATATTTTTATTTCACACCAGCAGTTAAAACTCAGTTTAAAATGTAAATAGGAAAGGATTATTCTACTTGTCTTTATAGCAGTTGCTAACAAACACAGGGACATACAAAAAGGAAACACACAGGGATGTCAATAAGTAAAATGAGCAGAGGGAAAGACACAAATTTCTAACCAGTTGGGCTTTGTCTCTAAAAATGGTGCTAACTGATCTGCGCCTGGGGGCAGCAGGGGGCAAAATTTTAAGATGTTGGTTCTTTTCCTCCCCAGCCGCCCATGGTTTTTTCCATCATACTCAGTATTATTTATAATCTGGATGAAGTAGCCTCATTCAGTAAATAGTCTTAAGAAAAACAAGTCTACCTTTAGCTGGTTTCAGATTTCTGAAATGTTTTCAGCATTTCAATTTTTGTTTTTGCAACAAATGTCAACACACATATTAGAAGAAATATTTCTTAAAAGCAGATAACCTTACAGAATAATTTTGAATTGAATACACTTACCTTTAACTTCCCAAATAAAATTTATTTTTGAAAGTATGTTAAAGCTATTAGGGGACAAAAGGAGTTAGGAGGATAATCAAAATATATAACAAGTAATGAAAAAAATAAGGAAAAGCAGAAAATTTCAGAAAGATGAAGTATTCAGTATCATGTTAGATACCTGTGATTTAACAACAGCAAAAAAAAAAAAAAAATTCACACAAGTTAACTGATTTGTGCTTCTTTTCATTTCAAATTATGTTTATAAAATGGATTACCTTGGAGTGCTGCTCTTTTAACTTCGTTATTATACCTGGATCATCTTTTTTGCTAGCCATTAGCAGTCTAAACATTTGCTCTCGATACTTGCTCATTATAAGTTCCAAGGCAGACTGATGTTCTTCCAGAGATGTACGCAATTCTATCAAGAACAACATGAATAACAGTATATTTTACTGAAACTTGAGTTAAAGATGTACAAAATAGTCTCTTCCCAATTACATTTATCAAAAAAGCAACTTTATAAAGAGGGTATTTTGGCAAGAAAACATATGAAAAAATCTTGCCATAAAGAAATAAAGGATACCAAATAGAGTCCTTTATTAGTTTTTTGAATAACCATTTAAAACTAATTTTTATAGAATCATTTCAACAAACATTTACTGAATAACAATTAAATACCAGATAATGCTGTATATTAGGAACTCCCAAAAGGCCATGGAGCGCACAGTCTAGTCGAGAAAGCCAATACATAAATAATTATAATACAATGTATAAAGTACAGAATAGAGCTCTACCCAAATATATATGAGAGAAGTCTGTGAGGAAAAAGTGGTGAAAGCTTTATATTACTGAGATTAATTTGCATTTCTTCAGCTGAAAAATAAAGGAAAAGACATTCTGAATAGGGAGGCATGACAGTGGATGCTGTGTTGAGGGACTAGTTCAGGATGGCAAGAAAAAAGGTTTCATGGAGAAGAGAGGTATGGGAAAAAGAAAAAAAGGCTTAGAGTTAATTTTGAAGGCTTTCGGATAAGGAAATAAGTATACAGTGAAGGTTCTAAAGCAAAAGAATAGCATGATCAGATATATCTTTGAAAAATTAATCTGATGCCTGTGTTGAAGATAGACTGAAGGGGAAAAGAGACTGCCATCAGGGAGACCAATGAGGGCAGTTCAGGGACGTGATTATGAACGCCTAAGCAAGAAGCCAAAGCAGTGGGACCACAGAGAAAGAAAGGGAATTATTTCATAGGTAACAACAATGGTACAAACTGGATATTGAGGGTGAGAACCTAAGATGACTCCAAGCAAGGTAGACACTCATATATAGGAAAGGGATAAAAACTAATACATAGATTTTAGACATATGGACCAGAAATAAGATTAGTAACAGAGAGTAAATTTAGTTGGCCATTGCCCCACTGGTTCCAAATTAATAGTCCAATTGTAAATTAAAGCTCTCTTTTAACTAAATGTAACTAATTTTAACTATAATCCAATGCACTATCCTCTTCAAATGGTATGTGGATGAGAGTAACAAATAATAAACAGTAACAAAAGAACATGTGCAAAAGAAATGAAAAAAATTTTTTAAACTCCTTTATTTTCAAGGCATTTGATGAGCCACTTAGTAACTTAATTCATTATAACATTCCTGGTTCTTAACTCTAGTGGTCAAACTCCGTTGTTTTTACAATCATATGTTCACTGGAATGAAGTGATTATATATATCTTACCTTTGTTCTCTTGTTGCAATTCCCTGATTTGTCTGTTTTCTTGCTGGATTCCCATAACTAATGTGGACCGTGGCCGATGCCTTGCAACTTCATTAAGTTCTTGAATTTCTTCCTGATACTAATGAAAAGATTAAAAAGGAACATGTGGGGAGAAAATATTTGAAAATATATTTCTGAGATATATATCTGATAAGGGTTTAATATCCAGAATATATAAAGAACTCTTAAAACTCTCAACAATAAGAAGACCACCCAATTAAGAGATGGGCAAATAAGATAAGTTCTGGGGATCTAATGTATAGCATGGTGACTATAGTTAATAATATTGTATTCTATGGTTAGAAATTAATAAGAGTACATCTTAAATGTTATCACACACAACATACATGGTAATTATGTGAGGCGATGGAGGTGTTAACCTTACTGTGGTAATCACTTTGCAATACATGTGTATCAAATCATCTTGTACACCCTAAGCTTACACAATGTTGTATGTCAATTCTATCTCAGTAAAGCTGGGGAAAAAATGGGCAAGGGGTCTGAAGAGACAATTCTCTAAAGAAGGTATACAAATGGCCAATAAGCACATAAAAAGATGCTTAATATTATTAGTCATTAGAGAAATGCAATTCAATATAACAGTGAGATACAACTTCACAACCATTAGGATGATCTTAATCAAAAAGTCAAATAACAAGTGTTAGAATGTGGAGAAACTATTATATTGTTGATTGGAATGTAAAATGGTGTAGCTGCTTTGGAAAACAGTCTGGCAGATCTTCAAAAAGTTAAACACAGCTATTATATGACCCATCCATTCTACCCCCCAGGTATATACCCAAGATAACTAGAAATATATGTTTATACAGAAACATACACAAATATTCATAGCAGTATTATTTGTAATAGCCCCCAAACAGAAACAATCCAAATGTCCATCAACTGATGGACACAATACACTATATCCTTATATGATGGAATATTAAGTCAGCAATTAAAAGGAAAAAAAAACTGATATATGCCACAACATGGATGAACTACAAAAACATTTTAAAAAGTCACAAAAAAGCCACATATAGAACAACATTTACATGAAATGTCCCAAATAGACAAATCCATAGAGATAGAAAGATTAGTTGCCAGAGGGAAGGGAAAGCCAAGGGAGTGGCTGCTAACAGAGGTGGACTTTGGGGGGTTATTGGAAGTTCTGGAATTAGACAGTGATCATGGTAGCACAACCTGTGAATGTACCAAAATCCAATGAACTATACCTTTCAAAAGGGTACCTTTTATTTACGGGTATTGTGAATTATATCTCAATAATAATAGTAAAAGAACATGGGCAAAAGAAATGAAAAAATTTTTAATGTGAATCTAACTTTAAAACTGTACTCCTTTATATTCAAGGCATTTTATTCTTTTTAATTTTTTAAGTTTATTTTCTTAATAAACAAACAGTGACAGAGACAGAGACAGTGTGAGTGGGGGGAGGGGCAGAGAGAGGGAGAGGGAGACAGAGAATCCCAAATAGGCTCCACACTGTCAGTGCAGAGCCCCATGTGGGGCTCAAATGCTCAAAACCATGAGATCATGACCTGAGCCGAAACCTAGAGTCAGACACTTAACGGACTGAGCCACCCAGGCGCCCCTATGTTCAAGGCATTTTAATGTTCCACTTAGTAATGTATTAATTATAACATTCTTGGTTTTTAACTTTAGTTGTCAAACTCTTTTGTTTTTACAACTCAGTACCAGATATGTTTACTGGAATGCATGAGTCAAACTGTATAGTTAGGGAGATAGGTAATCTGTTTAGGGCAACAAAACAAGTAAATTTGCTCCATTATTTCTAGTAGCTTTGTTAAAAGCATCATCCCAGGATTGCTTCCTTTTACAAAATGGATGAGTTTCACAAGAGTAGGCTATGAATATACATCTCCCCTGATTTCCATCATAATAGCAGAGATTTTATATTTCTCTTAGAGTTGAAAATTTTTATCATAAGGCTTAAAATGATAGCTGAACTCCATGGACCACTGGAAAATTCTTATATGCAAGTTCTTATATAAAAGAATAAGAAGTGAAGGCCTTTTCATTTCTTCTTTTATTGATAGCATTAAATGAAAAACAAGGTTGTAAGTACAAATTCAACAACTGCCTAATGTATAAACCAGATACTGCCTTACATCATTTTCAAAAACTACTTCATTGTTAAATAACATCACTAAGTACTTTTACAGAGAAAAATATGAACATTACATTATAAAAATAGGAGAGCGAAAAGTATGTGTCACTATTAGTAAGTTATTTGGTTTTTGTCATATATATCTGAACCTAATATATTCATGTATTTTCTAAACTCCAATGTGCAACTGTCAGAAAAACAAGTGATCAAATCTACAGTTTTTAGAGTATACATGCATATATACTGTCACCTGGATGTGACAAAATTATATGATAAAGTAAAATTAAAACATAGAAGTCAAGCTACTTTTAAATTCTATAGAACATTAAAAAAATACCTAAATACTAATTAGGCAGAAATTTATGATTCAAGCAATACATAAATGTCTAGGACTGCTTTTTAAAAAAAGAATCAACAAGAAAGAAGAAAAATCAAACCTGCTTCATTGCTTCTACCCGCTTGTTAAGAGCTGTGGTTTGCTCAATCAGAGATTCTGCTGCATCATCATGATCTCTCAATCTTTCAACAAGAGCTTTGGCATCAGCAAGTGCCTTCTCAATTGTGCAACTCATTTCTAAAGGAATACCTATAAAATTAAAATCAAGATTCAAAACAAAGCCAGCATACCATTTTATTATTTTAGGTTCATGTTAACATAGATATGCTTCTTAAGCTGCAATTGTTATAGGACTGTTCATGGGGAGAAAAAAACATCTAAGAACCCTTGCAGTTTTGCTTCTGTTAGGATGGCATAAGCTTGAAAGTGAATTTATAATAGTAAAAAAATTAAAGCATATATAAATGATTTGCAGAAATAATCAGAATGTATTTAAAACACCCTGAATCTATGGTGGGGAAAAGAAGCACAAATCAAGTGAATACATTTTATATTGTATAAAAATTGTGCTTTTGGGGCACCTGGCTGGCTCAGCTGGTAGAGCATGCGACTCTTGATCTTGGGGTTTTAAGTTCAAGTTCCATGTTTAGGTGTAGAGATTACTGAAAAATAAAATCTTTTTATTTTTATTTTTTAAAATGTTTTTATTTATTTTTGAGAGAGAGAACATGAGCAGGGGAGGAACAGAGAGAGAAGGAGACACAGGCTCCAGGCTCTGAGCTGTCAGCACAGAGCCCAACGGGGGGCTCGAACTCATAAACAGCGAGATTCTGACCTGAGCCGAGGTCAGATGCTTAACCAACCCAGGTGCCCCAAAATAAAATCTTTAATAAAAAAAAAAATGTGCTCTTCATGAGGGCACTCTCTCATCTTGTTATTTGTGAAAAAGGTCACTTTATTATTCTATATTCTGTGGTTCATGATTCTCAGTCACTAACTAGGAGATCCTTCCTAGCCTCTGCTTAGTTAGGTGACCTGAGACCCCATTCACAACACACACTGACCAGCCAAAGTGGTCTCTTATGTGTCATGCTACGTCAAAGTGTCCTTCTTTTGGAGGAACTACTTCTTATAGGAACTATTATAATCCTAACTCTTGCACTTTCCTTAGTAAGTAATTAAAAAAAATATATTACTTAGAGCACCAGCCATTATCAGAAATTTTTGATATGTTAAAATCAATAAATATTTAAGAGGAGCTCAAAATATTAGGAGACAAAATATGAAACAGTTAGTTAGCTTCATCATTTGGTATGCAGTGACCTCAAAACAAATTTTAATTCTAAAATAATCTCTCTCAAAAATGTAAACCTTCTGAAACTTACCATCTTTTTGTTTGTTTGTTTATTTATTTATTTTGAGAGTGACAGAGACAGGCCACAGACTGGGGGTGGGCAGAGAGAGGGAGAAAGAGAATCCCAGGCAGGCTCTGTGCTGATCTCATGAACTGTGAGATCATGATCTGCGCTGAAATCAAGAGTTGGGCACACAACCAACTAAGCTACCCAGGTGCCCCTGAAACTTACTATCTTCAAATTTTCTCTTTATACTAAGTTTTACCTTACCTTCTATATGAGCCATACTCTCTTCAGGATTTTCTCAAAAAGTAAAATCACACTATAAAATTACTAGGCCAGAAGCCAGCTCTATAAGTTAAAACTCTCATATGGATCCCAGTTAACGGCTATAATTAAGGATTTCATCAACTTTAGGAAGACAGAAATTTGCTACAGAATGTGACTGTTAGAGTCTACTGTACTAGTTCAAACCTGAATAATAGGATTCAATTGGAATAAATTAAAGGGTAAAACTGCCAATTTACAAAATCTTCAATATGTGACTAGACATTTCTAGAGAGCTTCCAAAATTAAACAAGCTGGAAATTAATACTTCTGGCTCCCCAGATAAAACAACCAAAAGATTTGTCTTCTAAGATTTGAGAGGTTTAGCAAAAGGTACTTGAAAAAACGAGAAGCAAAAGGGTCATTAGTTATCAATGTCCCATACTAGCTAAAACACAGAAGGACAACTATCCAGTGTCTATCCAAGATACTGCTTCTAGGGAAACATTAGCATCCAACAATGTCCTGTCCTTTCTCCAAACTTCCAAAGAGAATTACCAAATGCTATAGATGGATAATAATACAGATTTCCTTTCATATTTAAGTCACCATATCTGCCATCACAACTCCACTACCATGAAACACTAGATCCTTCAGAGTAAAAGTTTCAAGTTATTTAAAGTCCCCTTACCAATAAACCCACAAAAACAAACAACAAAACAAACAGGGAGGGAGAAGAGGGGACAAACTGACTTATATTTGATAGCTTGACACTACCTAAAATAGACAACACACAATAAAAATACTATACAAGCTAACATGCTATGTATGTACTAGTATACATACATATGTAAGTATAGAACTACTTTAAAGTGTGTTATAAACTAAGTTCTTTGACCACAAGTCCTTATGCAGGGGCCTCAGATAAAAGAATAAAATCATAAATCTATGGAGAAGTTCAAAGATTCCATCACAGACACGCAAAATCTGGTCTGACATTCCAAAAAGAAACATGGGATGATCAAGTTGTAAAATCTATAAAGATAAGAGCTGCCACAATCAGAATGGTGACTTGATAGCACCAGATGAAACCTCAAATGGACTCTAGAAACTCCACGAAACATCTCATTCCAATAGGAAAAAACTGGCCACAGTATTCAAAACATGGATAGAGAATTTTTTTGGATAGCATAAGATATGGCCCAGTGCATGCTTTATTTGTAGATAAATCTGGAAAATTTTTATTTTTTTTTAATTAAAAAAATTATTTTAGGTTTATTTATTTTGGGGAGAGAGACAGAAAGAGTGGGAGAGGGGCAGAGAGAGAATCCCAAGCAGGCTCTGCACTGTCAGCACAGAGCCTGATGTGGGGTTTGAACTCACAAAGCATGAGATCATGACCTGAGCTGAAACCAATAGATGGATGCTTAACCAACTGAGCCACCCAGGTGCCCCTGGAAAAATATTAAAGACGAAATGAGGACTAAAACCATTCCTAAAGGATTTTTTTTTTTAACATCTCCCAGTGGATTTTATAAGGTTGTCTCTCTATGCTCTAGGAATATGTAACATTCATTAATATACTAGAATATTTATTTTATGAACAGATTGAAAAAGCCCTCTGCTGAAAAGACATAATAGTAACAGAAGTTAAAATACTATTATAGTTTGTATTTCCTATCAACTACATTCTAACTTGTCAATCAAGTAATATGGAAACAAAAGCAAAAAGTAATATGGAAACATATTTAGCTGGAACAGTTATTTATGAGCTTAAATTATGCAACACTTTAACTCTTCCTCAGAAATCTTCCTGTTTTCATCATTCCCAGGCCTCAGCAAAACCCAAACAGGATAAATCCAAGTAGGTCTAAGCTGAGACACATCATAATCAAATTTCTGAAAACTAAAAACAAAGAAAAATTCTTGAAAACAGTAACACTTCCCTTCCCTTGCCTAGCCTAGATAGCCAGACACCTGCGGGAACCAGCACCAACACTCTCCACACTTGCTAGCACTGCATGCCCTGCCCCCACATTCCCCTGCCACCTACCTGTTCCAACCCACCCATCTTGGCACACATCCCTCTGAAGAGACTCCCGCTCCTCCATATCCTGCAAGCAGCCCGGGCAGGGAATGGTGCCATTCCAAAGAAACTCCTGCACTGTGGAGGGGAAAGACAATCTCACATACCAGCTGGCTCACAGTTCTAGAGCCGAATCTCTTAGCAGGCTGTACAGGAAGAGTACTCTGCCATTTGGTGCACCTGCAAGTGCAGCCAGAGGTGGAATATAGACACCTAGTCTTGACTGCTGGCCCCAGGCCCCAAAAAAAGCTGCTGTGGGCTCTGCAGGGAGAAGGCCCTGCCTTTTGCTGTACCAACATAGAGAGGCTAATTGCAGACAGGTAGCCTGACTGCTGACCCTGCCACCCATGAGCCAACTGGGCCTCACACAGGTTCCTCAACAACTCAGGGACTAAACCCTGCCCAGTGTGCCCACAGTAGGCTTTGCAGTCAACTGGGCTGAAGGCTCAGTCACAACAGGAAGACATATACAGCCCATATAGGACACTGCTGGAAAACCTGATTCTGTTGACCTGGGGGCATTATACTATAGGCCACCACAGGACCTCTTTGACACAAGGTCACTACTTTCAAGAAGTCGTAGCTGACCTAATACACAGAAACAATCACGGAGAGTTAGACAAAACATAGTCACAGGACTATGTCTCAGATGAAAGAACGGGACAAAATCACAGCAAAAGAGCTAAATGAAACTGAGATAAGCAATATGCCTGATAAAGAATTCCAAGTAATGGTCATAAAGATACTCACTGAACTTAAGAAAGAGTGAATGAATTCATGAGAACTTTAAGGAAGAGATGAAGAACCAGCAAGGGATGAATAATTCAGTAAGAGAAACAAAAAAACACACTTGAGGTAATCAAGGGATTAAGGGAGGCAGAAGAATGGATTAGTGATCTAGGAGACACAGTAATGGAAAGCAACCAAGCTGAACATCAAAAAGAAAAAGGAATAAAAAATGAGAATAGGTTAAGGGAACGCAGTGACACCATCAAGCATAATAACCTTTGCAATACAGAGATCCCAGAAGGGGAAAAGAAAAAAGGAGAGAAAACCTATTTGAAGAACTAATAGCTGAAAACTTCCCTAATCTGGGGAAGTAAACACACTTGCAAATCCAGGAAGCACCAAGAGCCTCCAACAAGATTAGTTCAAGGAGGTCCACACAGACAGGTAATGATTAAAATGGCTAAAAGTAATGATAAAGAATTTTAAAAACAGCAAGAGAAAAGAAAGCAGCTACATACAAGGGAAGCCCTCTTGTAAGACCATAAACTGATTTTTCAGCAGAAACTTTGCAGGTCAGAAGGGGGTGGTATGATATATTCAAAGTGCTGAAAGGAAAAAACCCTGCAAACAAGTATACTCCACTCAGTAAAGTTATCTTTAGAATAGAGAGGTAAAATTTCCCAACAAAAGTTCAAGGAATTCATCGCCACCAAACCAGCCTTACAAAGTATGCTAAAGGGAATTCTGAGTGGAAGAGAAAGCCCTAGCTAGAAATAAGAAAATTAAGAAAGGAAATTATTTCACAGGTGAAAACAAGTATGTAATAAAGGTAGTAGATAAATCACTTATAAAACAAGTATGGAGGTTAAAATACAGTAATAGAAAAATCAATTATGCCTACAAAAATCCAAAGATACACAAAATAAAAAGATGTAAAATATGACATCATATACATAAAACGTGATGGGGAAGTAACAATTTAGTGCTTTTAATGTGTTTAAACTTAAGTGACCATTAAATTACAAATGACTGCTACACACATAAATTTTATATGTGGACTTAATGGTAACCACAAATCAAAAACCTATTAATACACACACACAATAAAGAGAAAAGAATCCAAGCATAACACCAAAGAAAGCCACCAAGCCATAAGGGATGAGAGCAAGAGACAAAGAAAGGAACAAAGAAGAACTACAAAAATAACTAAAAAACAATTAACAAAATGGCATTAAATACATACCTATCAATAATTACTTTAAACATAAATAAACTCCAATAAAAAAAAAAATTGGGGCAACTTAATGGATAAAGAAACAAGACCCATCTAAATGCTGCCTACAAGAGACTTCAGACCTAAAGACATATATACAGACTGAAAGGACTGGAAAAACACATACCATACAAATAGAAGCCAAAAACAAAACCAAAAACAAGCCAGGGTGGGGCGCCTGGGTGGCTCAGTCACTTAAGAGTTTGACTTTGGTTCAGGTCATTATCTCACAGTTTGTGAGTCTGAGCCCCAAGTGGGGCTCTCTGCTGTTGGTGCAGAGCCCACTTCAGATCCTCTGTCTCCCTCTCTCTCTGCCCCTCCCTCACTTGCAAATTCTCTCAAAAATAAACAAACATTAAAAAAAAAACCCAAAAAACAAAAAAAGCAAGCCAGGGTGGCAATCCTTGTATCAGACAAAATACTTTATTTTTAATTTTTTTTAAGATTTTAAGTAATCTCTACACCCAACATGGGGCTCAACCCTGAGATCAAAAGTCTCATGCTCTACTGACTGAGACAGCCAGGCACCCCAGACAAAATAGATATTAAAGCACAGACTGTAGCAAGAAACAAAGAAAAGCACTATATAAAAATAAAGAGATCAATCCATCAGGAGAATATAACAACTGTAAATATCTCTGCATCCAACACAGGAGTACCAAAATACATAAAACAATTATTAATAAACATAAAGGGAGAAATGGACAGCAATACAATAATACTAGCGGACTCTTAACACCCCACCTATATCAATTGATAAACAATCTAGACAGAAAATCAACAAGGAAACAATGGCTTTGCATGACATATTAGACCAGACAAACCTAACAGATACATATAGAACACTGTAATCCCAAAGAGCAGAATACACATTCTTTTCAAGTGCACACAGAACATACTCCAGTATAGATCACATATTAAGCAGTAAAACAAGTCTCAATAAATTTAAGAAGACTGAAATCATATCGAGCATCTTTTTTCAACCACAACTGTGTATGAAACTAGAAGAAATTTGGAAATGCCACAAATATATGGACGCTAAACAACATGCTACTTCAAATGACTGGGTCAACCAAGAAATCAAAGAGGAAATAAGAAAATACATGGAGACAAACGAAAATGAAAACACAATGGTTCAAAATATTTGGGATGCAGCAAAAGCAGTTTTAAGAGGGAAATTTATTGTGGTACAGCTCTACCATAAGAAACAAGAAAAATCTCAAATAACAACCTAACTTTACACCTTAAAGAGCTAGAAAAAGAACAAACTAGCAGAAGCCTATCTGCACTGCAAAGGAAACAATCCACAAAACTAAAAGGCAACCGACAGAATGGGAAAAGATATTTGCAAATGACATATCGGACAAAGGGCTAGTATCCAAAATCTATAAAGAACTCACCAAACTCCACACCTGAAAAACAAATAATCCAGTGAAGAAATGGGCAGAAGACATGAATAGACACATCTCTAAAATAGACATCCAGATGGCCAACAGGCACATGAAAAGATGCTCAACGTCACTCCTCATCAGGGAAATACAAATCAAAACCACACTCAGATATCACCTCATGCCCGTCAGAGTGGCCAAAATGAACAAATCAGGAGACTATAGATGCTGGAGAGGATGTGGAGAAACGGGAACCCTCTTGCACTGTTGGTGGGAATGCAAACTGGTGCAGCCACTATGGAAAATAGTGTGGAGGTTCCTCAAAAAATTAAAAATAGATCTACCCTATGACCCAGCAATAGCACTGCTAGGAATTTACCCAAGGGATACAGAAGTGCTGATGCATAGGGGCACTTGTACCCCAATGTTTATAGCAGCACTCTCAACAATAGCCAAATTATGGAAAGAGCCTAAATGTCCACCAACTGATGAATGGATAAAGAAATTGTGGTTTATATACACAATGGAATACTACTTGGCAATGAGAAAGAATGAAATATGGCCTTTGGTAGCAACATGGATAGAACTGGAAGGTGTTATGCTAAGTGAAAGAAGTCATACAGAGAAAGACAGATACCATATGTTTTCACTCTTATGTGGATCCTGAGAAACTTAATAGAAGACCATGGGGGAGGGGAAGGGGGAAAAAAGTTACAGAGAGGGAAGAAGGCAAACCATAAGAGACTCTTAAAAACTGAGAATAAACTGAGGGTTGATGGGGGGTGGGAGGGAGGGGAAAGTGGGTGATGGGCATTGAGGAGGGCACCTGTTGGGATGAGCACTGGGTGTTGTATGGAAACCAATTTGACAATAAATTTCATATAAAAAAAAACTAGCAGAAACCTTAAGCTAGCAGAAGGGAGAAAATAATAAAGATTAGAGCAGAAATAAATGAAATAAAAGTTAAAAAAAAAATAAAGAAGATCAAGGAAACCAGGAACTGGTTCTTTGAAAAGATTAATAAAACTGATAAATCTCTGGCCAGACTCATCAAGAGAAAAAAGAAGACTCAAAAAAAAAAAAAAAATCAGAAATGAAGGAGGAGAAACAACCAACACCATAGAAATACAAAAGATTCTAAGAGAAAATTATGAAAAATCATATGCCAACATATTGGACAATCTAGAAGAAATGGATAAATTCTTAGAAATGTAAAATCATCCAAAAGTGAACCAGGAAGAAATAGAAAATCTGAACAGACCAATTATTAGTAATGAAATTGAATCAGTAATCAAAAAACTCCCAACAAAGTCCAGAACCAGAAGGCTCCACAGGTGAATTCTACCAAACATTTAAAGAGTTAATACCTATTTTTCTTAAACTATTCAAAAAAAAAATGGAAGATGAAGGAAAACTTTGAGATTTATTCTAGGATGCCAGCATTACCCTGATACCAAAACCAAAGACCCCACAAAAAAAGAAAACTACAGGTCAATATTTCTGTTGAACAGAGATGCAAAAACCCTCAATAAACTATTAGCAGACCTCATTCAATAATATACTTAAAAAAAAATCATTCAACAGGATCAAGAAGAATTTATTCAAAGGATGCAAGGGTGGTTCACTATTTGTAAGTCAATCAATGTGATACTTCACATTAAATAAGAAAAATGATAAAAACCATATGATCATCTCAACAGATGCAGAAAAAGCATTTGACAAAATACATCAATTCATGATAAAAAGTGTCAACGAAGTAATTTTAGAGAAAACATGCTTCAACATAACAAAGGTCATATATGAGAAACCCATAGCTAACATTAAATGATGAAAAACAGAGCTTTTCCTTTAAGATCCGGAACAAGACCAGGATATCCACTGTCACCATTTTTATTCAACACGGTACTAAAAGCTCTAGATGAAACAATCAGATAAGAAAAAGAAATAGGGTGCCTGGGTGGCTCAGTTGATTGAGTGTCTGGCTTCAGCTCAGGTCATGATCTTGCAGTTTGTGGGTTCAAGCCCCACATCGGGCTCGGTGCTGACAGCTCAGACCCTGGAGTCTGCTTCAGATTCTGTGTCTCCCTCTTTCTGCCCCTCCCCTGCTCACACTCTCTCTCTCTCAAAAATAAATAAACATTTAAAAAAGTTAAAAAAAAAAAAAGAAAAAGAAATAAAAGGCATCCGAATTGGTAAGGAAAAAGTAAAACTGTCACTATGCACAGATGACATGATACTATATACAGAAAACCCTAATGACTCCACCAAAAAACTATTAGAATAAATGAATTCAGTAAAGTTGCAGGATACAAAATTAATACATAGAAATCTGTTACATTACTATACACTGATGAGGAGCAGAAAGAGAAATCAAGAAAACAATCCCATTTATAATTACAGTAGCAATAGTAAAATACCTAGGAATGAAATTAACCAAGGAGGTGAAAGATCTGTACTCTGAAAATTATAAAATATTAATGAAAGAAATTAAAGATGACACAAACAAATGAAAAGATATTCCATGCTCATGGATTGGAAGAATTAATATTGTTAAAATGTCCATACTACCCAAAGCAATCTACAGATTCAAAGCAATCCCTAACAAAATGCTAATAGCATTTGTCACAGAACCAAAATAAATCTAAAATTTGTATAGAACTGCAAAAGACACTGAATAGCTAAGGCAATCTTGAGAAAGAACAAAGCAGGAGGTATCACAATCCCAGATTTCAAGATAGAATACAAAGTTCTAGTAATCAAAACAGTATGGTACTGGCACAAAACAAGACACAGAACAACAGAACAAAATAGCCCAGAAACAAGTCCATTATTTACATACCAATTAATTTATGGCAAAGGAGGCAAAAATATACAATGGGGGAAAAGAAAGTCTCTTCAATAAACGGTACTGGGAAAACTGGACAGCTATACGCAAAAGAATGAAATTGAACCATTTTCTTAACACCATGCACAAAAATAAACTCAAAATGGATTAATAACTTAAACGTGAGACCCAAAACCATAAAACGCCTACAAGAAAACACAGGTAGCAATCTCTTTCACATCAGCCATAGCAACGTTCTTCTAGATGGGTCTCCTCACACAAGATAAACAAAAGGAAAATTAAGCTACTGGGGTTAACACCAAACTAAAAAGCTTTTGCTTACTGGATGAAACCATCAACAAAACAAAAGGGCAACCTACTGAATGAGAGAAGATATTTGTAATGACATGTCTGATAGGGGGCTAATATATCCAAAATATAAAGAACTTACACAACACCAAAAACCCACAAATACACCAATTTAAAAATGGCAAAGAACCTCAATGAACATTTTGCCAAAGACAACATAAAGATGGCCAACAGACCCATGAAAAAGTGCTCAACACCACTATCATCAGGGCAATGCAAATCAAAACCACAGTAAGTAATCACTTCACATGTCACAATGGCTAGGAAAAAAAAAAAAGACACAAAATAAGAAGTGTTGGGAAGGATGTGGAGAAAAAGTACATGCATTGTTGGTGAGAATGTAAATTAGTGCAGCCACTGTAGAAAACAGTATACAAGTTCCTCAAAAAATTAAAAACAGATCTATTACATGATCCATTAATCCTCCTATTGGGTATTTACCCAAAGAAAACAAAAATATTAATTCGAAAATGTATGTGCAGCCCTATGTTTCTAGCAGCACTGTTTCTAATAGCCAGGAGAGGGAAGCAACCTAAGTGTCCATCAACAGAAGAATGGATAAAGATGTGGTATATACATAAAATGGAGTATTACTCAGCCATAAGAATGAGATCTTGCCATTTGTGACAACATGGACATACAGAATATTATGCTGAATGAAGTAAGTCACATAGAGAATGACAAATACTGTATGATTTCACTTACATGTGGAATCTAAAAAAACAAAAGAAAAACTAACAAAAATGAAAAAAAACCAGACTCTTAAATACAGAGAACTGGTGGTTGACAGAGGGAAGATGGGTTGGGGGATGGGTAAAATAGATAAAGAGGATTAAGAGGGACAAGCTTCCACTTATAAGTCACAGAGACAAAAAGTAGAGCATAGGGAATATATTCAATGTTGTAATAATATATGGTGACAGATGGGGACTATACTTTTCATGGTAAGCACTGAGTAATGTACGGAATTGTCAAATCAGTATGCTGTACACCAGAAACTAATATAACGTTGCAAATTAATTATAATTCAATAAAAAAAAAGAAAAAGGGAAAAGAAAAAGCAGAAGATAGAAATTAAAAAAACAAAATCAGAACCCAACTGTAAATAGTCTATAGAAACTTACTTCAAATATGATATAGGTAAGTTAAAAGTAAAAGTACAGGAAAAGATATACTATTCAAACACTAATCAAAATAAAGTCAGAGTGTTAATAAGCACAGGAAAAGATGCTCAACATGATTAACTATCAGGCAAATGCAAATCAAAACTACAATGAGATGCTTCACACCCACTAGGATGGTTGTAATAAACAAGACAAATAATAAGATTTTGCTAGCATATAGAGAATTTCTTTCTCAGTAATCGATAGAATTTGTACACAGAAAATCAGCAAGCATACAGAAGACATGAACAAACACCATCAATGGGGTGGACTGAATTAATATTTATAAAATAAGTATCAACAGAATACATATTATTTTTAAGTGTGCACAGGATTTTCACTATGATAGATCTTATCCTAGATAACAAAACAAACCTTAACAAATGAAAAAGAACTGCAATCATATAAATTATGTTCCATGGCCATAATGAAATTAAACTAAAATAAATAACAAAGAGATAAGAAAATCCGAAATTAACACACAACTAACTCAGGGGGGAAAAAAAAACTTTGGAAATCAGAAACTTTCATCTAAATAAACATGAAAATACAAGATATCAAAAAATTTGTCATGTATGTATAACACTATTTTGAAGGAAATTTGTAGCATTAAATTCTTTTATTAGAAAATTGAAAATATCTCAGGGGCGCCTGGGTGGCCCAGTCAGTTTAGTGTCTGACTTCGGCTCAGGTCATGATCCCACAGTCCGTGAGTTTGAGCCCCATGTCAGGCTTTGTGCTGACAGCTCAGAGCCTGGAACCTGCTTTGGATTCTGGGTCTCCCTCTCTCTTCTCCCCTCCTTCTCTCATGCTCTGTCTTGCTCTCTCTCAAAATTCAACATTAAAAAAACAAAAAACAATTTAAAAATATCTCAAATCAACTACCTAAGCCTCAAACTATGTAACCAGGAAAAGAGCAAAATCAACTCTAAAGTAAATAGAAAGAAGGAAATAATAAAAGAGCAGAAATCAATGAAATTGAAAACAGGAAAGCAATAGAGAAAAACCAATGAAACCAAAACCTAGTTCTTTGAAAAAGCAAATGAAGTGGATAAACCTCCAGCAAAACTGATGAAGGGACAAATAAAAATAAAAGAGAAGATATAAATTACTGATGTCAGGAATGAAAAAAAGGGTATCAGGTCAGATTCCTAACTCATTAAAAGGACAGGTGAATACAATAATAAATTCTGCACACATCAATTGGATAATGTAGACAAAATGGATTAATTCCCTAAAACCACAAACTACATAGTCACACAAGAGGAAACAGGTAACTATTAATAGTCCTGTAACTATTCCATAATAGTCCTATAACTATTAAAGAAATTAAATTTGTAGTTAAAAATATTCTGCAAAAAATCACTATTTGGATGGTTTTAATGGCAAATTCTACCAAACATATAAAGAAATAATACCAATGTTATGCAACCTCTTTGAGAAAATGTAAGAAAATAGTTCCAAACTCATACAATGATGCCAGCATTACTTTGAAGCCAACACCAGACACACTTCAGAGAGAGAGAGACAGAGAACCACAAACCAATGTCCCTCATAAACATAAATGTAAAAATTCTCAAGAAAATACTGGCAGGTCAAATCAGCAACATATAGAAAGAATAATACACCATAAGCAAGTAAGGTTTATCCCTGAAATCAAGTTTGTTTCTACATTTCAATATTAACCAATGTAATCCACCATTAAAAAACAAAAACAAGGGGCGCCTGGGTGGCTCAGTCGGTTAAGCGGCCGACTTCGGCTCAGGTCACGATCTCGCGGTCCGTGAGTTCGAGCCCTGCGTCGGGCTCTGTGCTGACCGCTCAGAGCCCGGAGCCTGTTTCAGATTCTGTGTCTCCCTCTCTCTGACCCTCCCCCGTTCATGCTCTGTCTCTCTCTGTCTCAAAAATAAATAAACGTTAAAAAAAAAAAACAAAAAAAACACTTCTTCATACTAATTGGTGCATTTGAAAAAAACAAAAAAACAAAACAAATTCTCTGCAATAAAAACTCTCTGCAAATAGAAATAGAAGGGGATTGCTTCAAATTGACAAAGGCGTTTTCTTTCTTTTTTTTTTTTTTAATTTTTGAGATACAGACAGAGAGAGACAGAACACGAGCAGTGAAGGGGCAGAGAGAGAGGGAGACACAGAATCTGAAACAAGCTCCAGGCTCTGAGCTATCAGCACAGAGCCTGAAATGGGGCTCAAACTCAGGAACTGTGAGATCATGACCTGAGCCGAAGCTGACTCTTAACCAACTGAGTCACCCAGGCACCCGCCCCCTTTATTTGAATTTTTTAATGTTTATTTAAGGGGCATTTTCAATATAGCCAATATCATACCTAAGTGAAAGACTGAATGTTTTCTGTAAAGTCAGGAACAAGGATGTCCCCAAACACCACTCCAATTCAATATCATACTGGTGTCATTAAGAAATAAAAGACATATAGATTGGAAAAAATAAAACTGTTATTAGCAGCCAACATGTAGTCTATGAAAAAAAAAAACCCAAAGAATCCAAAAAACAACTCCTGTAGCTAACATGTGACTTTAGCAATGTCACAAGATACAAGATCAATGTGCAAAAAAAAAAAAAAAAAAAAAAAAAAAAATCCATGGTTTTTCTATTTGTTAGCACTGAACAAGTAGAAACCAAAATTTAAAAAATACATTTATAATAGTTCAAAAAATGAAAGTTTGGGGTATAAATCTAAAAAAACATACTGAGTAAGTACACTGATAACTACAAAATGCTAATGAAAGAAACCAAAAAGGGCCTAAATAAGTGGAGACACACTGTGTTCATAAACTGGAAACTCAACATACTAGGATGTTAATTTTCCCCAACTGATCTGTAGATTTAATGCAATCTCCAATCAAAATCACAGTAGGCCTTTTGGTAGAAATTGACAAGCTAATTCTAAGATTTCTATGAAAATGCAAAGAAACTAGAATAGCCAAAAGAATTCTGAAAACAAAGTTGGAGAAATCATACCACCAAATTTTAGGACTTACTATAAAGTTACAGCAATCAAGACAGCATGGTATTGGCAGAGACAGAACAGAGGTCAGAAATAAGCCCACAGAAACATGGTCAACTGATTTTTGAAAAAGGTACACAGATACTTCAAAGGGACAGTCTTGTCAACAAATGGTGTTAGAAGACTGGACAGCCATATGCCAAAAAATTAATCCCAACATAATTCTTACACTTTACCCAAAAATCAACTCAAAGTGGACCACAGATGTAAATGTAAAATGAAAAGCAGAGAAAAATCACTGTGACCTGGGTTAGGCAAAGATTTTTCACACATGATACCAAATGATTGATTCATAAAAGAAAAATTTAATAAACTAGACTTCATCAAAACTAGAAACGTTTGCTCTGGGAAACGCACTGTTAAGACAGTCTGAAAAGACAAGCTACAGAATGTGAGGCAAAATTTGCAAATCACGTATCTGACAAAGGACTTTATCCAGAATACTTTAAAAAGTCTCAAAACTAACAGTAAGAATATGATCCATTTTTTTAAAAGTTTATTTATTTTGAGAGAGAGGGAGAGAAACAGACTGCGGGAACAGGTAGGTGAGGGGCAGAGAGAGAGAAGTGCAGAGCCTGACATGGGACTCGATTCCATGAACCATCAGATCATGACCTGAGCTGAAATCAAGAGTCGGACGCTTAACTGACTGAGCAACTCAGGCGCCCTGAAAATGATCCAATTTTTAAAATGAGCAAAAGACTTTAACACTTAATCAAAAGATATATAAATGGCAAATAAGCACATGAAAATATATTCAAAGTCATTAGCCGTTAGAGAAATGCAATTAAGACTACAATGAGATCCACTACACCCCAACTAAAATGGCTAAAATAAGTACTGACATTCCAAGTGCTGACAAGGATGCAGTGTGACTGGAACTATCCTATAATGCTGGTGAAAATGCAAAATGATATGGCTAGTTCAGAAAATGGTTTGGCAGTTTCTTACCAAGTTAACCATATAGCTGCCACATGACCTAACAGTACTACTTCTGGGTATTTCGTGTAGAGAAATGAGTGGAAAAACTGTATTGTAGTACAGCAGTCATATGAATTGAGGTACTGATACAATACAGATGAATCTCAAAGGCGTTATGCTGACTGAAAGAAGATAGTCTCAACAGGTTATATAATGTTTCCAATTATCTGGCACTGCCTAAAGGACAAAACTATCGTGCATTCCCTGTCCCCAAGGTTTTGTCTTTGTCATGAATTCTTCTGGTGGCTATATGCATGTGTGGCAGAAGGAAGGTATCTATTTATATTTCCTTTTTCTTATGGGGACAACTAGTTGTCCCAGTCTCATTTACTGTATCGTACATTCTTCCGCCACTGAATTTTTTACTATTGAAATATATTTGACATATAACATTATGTAAGTTTAAGGTGTACAACATGTTGACTTGATACATTTATATACTGTAATATGATTAACATTATAATGATAATTAGCATCTCTATGTCACATAATCACTTCTTTCTTGTGGAAAGAAGTACCCCCACTCATTTTAATGCCACACATATTGTATGTTTTCTCAATAAATGTATGGGTATGTTTCTGAGCTCTCTATTCTACCTCTGGGTCTTTTTCTTTATCTATCTCCACAACAATACCACGCTGCCTATACTGTTAACAGTTGTAAAATACACCCTTACTATCTGATATAGCAAGTTACCCTTTTCTTCTTCAAAACTGTTTACCTATTCTTAGCCTTCTCTTCAACCTAATTCAACCTTCTCTCCAACTAAATGGACATCCAGAGCACTCTAGATCAAACTGCTAGCTATTAATTTTAACTAATTCAAACCGTTGGTAGATGTCTGAACTCAAAGAATCCTACCTTATATTCTTTCGGTAAACAGGACAAATGTTATTCCCATTTCATCAATGAGGAAACGCAAGGAGCCAAGCTAGTACCAGAAATAGAATTTCTGATCCTGAGTTTAGTGCTCTACACAGGAGCCAACGTGGATCCTCAGGACTCTGTTTACTTTTAGCCATGTAAAAACCACCTGTCTCCCCGGGTGGAAAAACAATGCAAATTCCCTGACCATGCTTTACCAATGGGACTTCCAAGATATTACAAAAACTGAGTATCAAGCCAGCAATAGAAAATAAACGAGGCTGTAAGTGAAGAAAAGACCAAAAAAAAAAAAAAAAAAAAAAACAACAAAAAAACCCCAAAAAACAAAAACAAAAACCCACAAAATTTCAACTATTTTCCCTTATGAATAATAAAAGCCTAGCATCCACTTTAATTGGGCATCACAGTTAATTATAAAATCGATTAATGTTTACTGACAGGTTTTTCGAAATTAAAATTAACATCCACTTTAAAAAATCTCTAGGTTGCATAATGAAATACTGTCAAAATCAGTTATAGTTAAAATATGTTTTATAACTACAAAAATATACCTATTCAGAGAAAGGAATTATAAACATCAGATAATTGAAAGCATAATTTTATTAACACTTTAGAAAAATAGTGACACAGAGTTTCTAAGAATCCGCGTGTTCATTTCCTGTATGTGAAACAACAGAAGTTTAAAATAGTTTATAACATGCATTTACTTTGCCAACTTTTTTGAAAATCATTGTGCTTTCTCCCCCTCTTTTGGCTGGTAAGTGGAGTGGGAAGAAGATTGTTTTCCAAACTCTCTAGCAAGTTTTAAATATTTAAAAATAGACTCCAGTAAAAAAAAGAGAGTATTTTCAATTTATCTGCCTATCTTTATAGTGCTTGTCATAACTGGTCACAGTGCACTTACATTATTTTCCATAGGTAGGCCCAATTTACAGGTGGAATTTTTCTAAAGCGGGTTTTTCCCTGCCTGCATTAGCCACATTCTCGCCCACTTTGCCACCCAAAGATGTTGGCAGACTCCTGGCAGAGGTTTCGGAACATTCTGCTGCTGATAAAAGAGACACCACCACCCACTCAAAATACCAACTGCCAGCTGTTCAGTTTTACATTTTGGTTAAGAAAAATTTAAAGAAATTCAAGTCACTCTTCTTTCTCTTTCATCCACAAATCCACTATCCCATAGCTGGACCTACACAGAAATATCGTGACTACTGACACACCATAAATTTCTTTAAATATGCTTTCTTTAATGTTTGTTTATTTTTGAGAGACAGAGAGACAGAGAGACAGAGACAGAGAGAGAGAGACCGTATGCACATGCAAGTGGGGCAGGGGCAGAGAGAGAGGGGGCAGAGGATCCGAAGTGGGCTCTGTGCTGACAACAGTGAATGTACATGGGGCTCGAACTCATGAACCGTGAGATCATGACCTGAGCTGAAGTGGGACACTCCACTGACTAAGCCATCCAGGTGCCTCTGTCCTTAAATATTAACAACCTAGTTTAAATTTTATTGGATTGTTCGGGCATACTAACTGTATTAATTAGTACATAGTATTAACAGATACATATGGAACCAGAAAAATAAAAAAGCATAGTTATGGCTTCCTTAGAAACTTTTAATCTAAGGGGCGCCTGGGTGGCTCAGTTGGTTGAGCAGCCGACTTCGGCTCAGGTCACGATCTCGCAGTCCGTGAGTTCGAGCTCCGCATCGGGCTCTGTGCTGACAGCTCGGAGCCTGGAGCCTGTTTCGGATTCTGTGTCTCCCTCTCTCTGACCCTCCCCCGTTCATGCTCTGTCTCTCTCTGTCTCAAAAATAAATAAACGTTAAAAAAAAAAAAAAGAAACTTTTAATCTAAAGAAATCAAGAAAGAGTGTATGTAAATTACATATAAAAATAAGCATCTTTTATCGACAATATATTTCTGCATTTGAAAGCATAGAAAATTTTTTACGGTCTTTGAAAATGATGGAATGAACACGTTTGAAGCTTTATTAAGAAGATAAATTTGTTTTTAATGTTTATTTAATTTGAGAGAGAGAGAGCGCAAGCAGGGGAGAGCCAGAGAGAGAGGCAAACAGAATCCCAAGCAGGTTCTGTGATAGCAGTGCAGAACCTGACACAGGGCTGGAACTCACGAACCATGAGATCATGACCTGAGTCGAAATCAAGAGTCTGATGCTTAACAAACTGAGCAACCCAGGCACCCCTGAAGAAGATAAAATTTTAAAATTGGAAGAACAGGATTTAAAAGGACATAGGAGAATTTTTTTTTACCTTAGAATTGTAGCTAAATATAAGTTGCATATACGTGGAGGTTCAAACAGGTATGACAAGTCAAGGAACTAACCTAAACTGGTTATTTATAACCTATGGGCCAAGGAGTCATTGGAAGTTACATGGATGTACACGCACCCAGTACAATCTGTAGTCTAAAATAATTTGCTCACCCACTTATTTCTCTATTTTTCAAATGTAGACAGATACTAGTAAAATAAAATAGCAAATCACTTAAAAGGTTAGGTTTTTTCCCATTATGCATAATCTCAGCCAACAAATACTAAAAGTACAATTACTTCTGTGTTAGGAGTACAGTTTCTCATGTTCAAAACGGATCAGGGGCCTTTAACATACAAGGTTCCTTCTGGCTATTTAAGGGCACTAAGGACTTCTATCATTAATCTTTAGAACTTGTATTTACAAGTATACATATTTACAAATGTGTACACACATGATGCCTGCTATGTACATCCACATAATGCCTGCTATACCCCCAGGCATTGGACCAGCTTTTGTTACAAAGATGAATAAGACAGGATTCCAGACTCAAGCTCAAATTGATACAGATACATGAACAAATAATACAACCTAATAAATACTGCAGAGCTGTTTCAAGTGCCCTGGGAGCACAATGGCATTATTAATGTCACCTGGGGGAGTATGAGAAAACAAGGATCTATGAATTCGGTCTTGACAGGTGGGGCATGGGGTGGAGAAGAAGAGTTAGCATTCTAAACAGATGGTACAGCACACACAAAGGCACAGAGTTGTGAAAGTGCATGACATGTTTGGGGAAAAACAGTTCTCTCGTATGACTGGATATCGAGGTATTTGGAGGAGAAGTAAGAGGAGAGGAAAAAGGTAAAATGAATTGGGATAGATAGTAAAAGGCCCTAAATGATATGCCTCACAATTAAGACTTAATTCCATCAGCAATATGGTTACTGACAAAGTTTAAGGACTGACATAAACAGATTTCAGAATAACTGTATGGAAGGATGAAGGTGGCGAAACTACTGGGGTAGGGTGGGTACCTGCAATAATTCTGGTGGAAGAAATAATACAGTTCAGTGCAAGTGGGAATGCAGAATCAGGGACAACGGTTTCTCGTTTGGACAGAGGGATGGATACTGGTACCATTATGAGAGATGGGATACATTGGAAAGGAAGAAAACCAGGAAAAGAGTAGTATTCCTGAGAGGGCAGTTTTTCAAGAGACAAGAAATGGTTATAGGCATGATATATTCTGCAAAGCGGTAAACTCAAAACCGAAAGGGTCCCTCTTCCCTCCGCTCAATGGTTAGCACCCAGGTGGGTTTAGGCAGGAAGAAAAGAGAAACGGAAGATGCGTCCACACAGGGTTAGGGCCAAAGCTTCAAGAAACTTTCCGCACCTCAGATCCGGAAAGAGGAGCTCACAACTGAGGCCGGGAAAAGGAAGTACCGCTCCAAGGAGCGGGTAACCAGCGCAGGGAAGCGGCTAGGGACAGGGGGCAAGCAGTTCAAGAGGTGGAAAGCACCAGAGCGGCCCAGGGGAAGGAAACTTCCGACTCCCTTTGCCCGCTCATGTCCCTGGATTTATTCCACTTACTCTGGTCTCAATCCCTCGCAGCCGTCAACAGTGGCGTTAGGACTCAAAGCCTCTGCTAACAGGGACCTACGCACCCAAGGGAAGAGACTCCACTCGTCTGTTCACCTTCTTCAGCGAGCAGACTCAGGACCCAGCAGAGACCATCAGTGGAGAGGCGGCTGGAGGGGTCAGCGGAGCTCAGCCCCATCACTGGCCGGAGGTAAACCTCCGCGGACCGCCTCGGACCTGCACGCTCAGAGGACCCAAACCTCGCGAGATTTCCTTCCTCACGTTACGGTGGGGGCAAAGCCAGAGATTTATTTGCGGGTCTTTGCAGACATGCGCGAGAGGTGGAGGCGGTTCCCTTCTGCGTCCCTCCCTATTAATCTACTCAGGCTTTGGCTTGGCTTCTCGCAAAGTGTCGCGAGTTTTGACAGGGGAAGCCGGCCTGGGTGGAGAAACCGAGAAAGGGAGGCCGGGTGGAGGCCTGGTGGGAGGGCCTTGCGTTAAGAGAGCGTGGCTGGCTTAGGCGGTGCTGTGGTTGGTACTTCGCTGTTGTGGAGGCTCTATGGTCGCCCGGATCAATCTTCCCAATGGGTTATTGGGAAAATTAGCCGGTAGAAAATCTTGAGCGTCGGAGGCATTTTTTTCTTGGCTCCGCCCTCTTCCTGTTCTGCGAGCTGGGCGTCTGGCCCACCGAGGGGGAAGGGCAGCTTGGCGGGGCTGTGGAAGAGGGCTTTGCGCACGCGCGAGTCAGAGTGTGTGAGTGTTTGTGTTCACGCGCACGCGCGCGCGCTCTTGCATTTAGGAAGCCTGGGAAGGACCGGTGTGCTAGGAGATGAGCGGGGAAAGCATAGTTCCCTGTCTTTGGTACCAGACACTCCTGACTGTGCGCTGACCCTCCCCACCCAGCCAGCAGCCTTTTCCAGAGAGGCTGTGGTCCATAGCCTCTGTTCGTTTTCACTGCAGGACCAGGCACGAAAGTAAGCAAACCTCTATCCTGAGGTCTTCCCTATTCACTCACCTTGTACTTTCCACCCCCCACTCTCCAGCAGAATGTGACTAGGTTTCTCAAAGAAGAGTTTGCATGAAGGGGAAATGTGTTTGAAAGCAGAAGAAAATAGCTAGATCGTATAAAGTCAGTTCGGTTTGATGAACACTTTGCTTACCATGTGCTTTTTGAATGTGGATTGTCTATTCAGTATAAGGTTTTATTTAGCGAAGCAAGGGAGTTTTTATAAGAAAAAGTTTAAAAGTTTCTCCTCTCCAGCTCTGTGAATGGTAGCAACTAAGTTTTCTGTTCTACATGGTAAATTACCATGGTGTTTCAAATACTAAGGGGGAAGAGTTTGAATTTGGGGTCTTTATCCTAATGCGAAGACCCGATATGCAGTTGTCTTAGGAGATGTTTTTTATATTTGGGGCTTTCCTTTTGCTGTCACTCCCCTTTCCTGTTAATTCTGGCTCCCCTCAGCCTTTTTCAGAAGTCTTGAGACTTTTTGGAGGGAAGCCCAAAACTACTGACTTGGGTTAGTTTGGGGGTTTGTGTGTGATGTCAATTAGGAAGAATCATTAGAAGTGTATTTGAAGAGGATTTATCATTTGTTATGTTAGGTATTATGGAAGGCAATCGACCACGGTTATTTGTAAGCATTTTTTCCTGACAATTTTAAGTTCATTCAAAAAGCAAAATTTTGTATGGACTGTAATTTTGCCTGTGACTGGTAGAGTGACAGCTTAATATGGTGTAGCTTATCCCTCAAATTGATAGCTACTTTCTAGTCATGACCTCATTAAATCTTGTTGGATAAATTTCTTTGAATACTGATTATTCATGTTCCCTACCAAATCTTTTTGAGGAAAAGACACTAATTAGGAACAATTTAAGGATATTAAATGTCATGTATAAGACATTTGGCTAATATATTTTATCCCTTACAGGTTAAAACAAAATGAAGATTTTTTCTGAATCTCATAAAACAGTATTTGTTGTAGATCACTGCCCTTACATGGCAGAATCATGCAGACAGCATGTCGAGTTTGATATGCTGGTGAAGAATAGGACCCAAGGAATCATCCCTTTGGCCCCCATATCTAAATCCTTGTGGACTTGCTCAGTAGAATCTTCCATGGAATATTGTAGAATAATGTATGATATATTTCCTTTCAAAAAGCTGGTGAGTGTGAAGTACAAGAAAAATCATGATTTGGGGGGATGGACTTAACTGCCTGTTACATTTTTTAATATAAGAATTTACTATAGATTTAACTTGAAACTGTTTACTACTTTAAAAATGTGGTATTTAGAACTCTTCTTTGCAGTTAATATGTTATGTATGTTTAATTGGGGCCAATAACCATCATAACAGCTAACAGTTATGGTGCGTTTACACATACCAGTCATATCCAAAGTATTTCATATTTATTAACTCCATTAATTCTCACAACAGTCCTATAAGGTAGCTACTGTAATTACTGGGACAATATTTGAAGTATATAATAACCCGAATAGAACAGGCACTGACCATTGAGAGCTATTGCTGGCCTAAGCAGAAAGGATGTGGGCTGTGGGCAACGTCAGATTGTGTTGGTGTGTACGATCTGAATATCAGCCGTGTTTATTATTGCCATGTTGGAGATGTAGAAACTGAGCTAAAGACAGGAAAGTTGTCCTGAGTCACACAGCTAAGTTAGACACAGAACCAGAATTTGAACCTAAACAGGCTGGCTGCTCATAGTGTTAGTGAATGCACACTAAACTGCTGCAGGATTTGGCTGTTAGAAAGAAATGCTCTTAAGAATGCTAAGAGGAATTTGTTTTTATCTACAAGAAGAGAGATTGAAGATTGATAGATTCCAGATATGAAAATTACCTTCAGGTTTCATCATTTCAGCTATTTTATTTTGGGAGAGTCATTTGGTTAGCCACAAGTGGATGATTTGCTTTGTCTCATTTGGAGCAGCCTAGGCTGGGACCTAGCCAGTTCTTAGACTGGCACAGGCAGGGCAGTAACAGTAAGGCTGAACATAGAGAATCTATATATTCAGATATATTCCAAATTAAATGTAAGTTGTTTTTAGTCCTTCAGTAAATTGTGCATTATGTAGGGTAAAAAAATACTAAAGGGAGGATAACTAGTCATTTAGGGTGCAGGCTTTGGTTCAAATTCTGGCTTCATCAGCTACCACAGTGTGACCTTGATCATATTGCTTAATTTCTCCAAGTCTGGTTCTTCCCATGTAAGCATAACACCTACTTCCTATGATGTAAGATTTCAATGAGATAATGTAACTGAAGTGGCTAGTAAAATGTCCCTGTCAGGTAAGGCTTAGGAGAGAAGGCTACTTATCACATTTATTAGGGGTGCAAAACTAGTATTTCATGGATGGTAGGAAAAAAGATCATGGATTAGATGATATAGTCCAGAGGAAAGAAAGAATCTCACCCTCCTCCAAAAGAACATTCGTCATTTTATGTATTTCCTAATATATCCTTACTAGCATTATCATCTTCTGTGATAGTATTTTTTTGGTTTGCATTGAAGTCCAAATGCACTATTTTGACTTTCAATGCCTTTTGTGATATGGCTACTGCTTATTTCTCTGAGCTTTCCCCCCACCCCTTTGCCTGTTCTGACCTTTTCATCCTTTTGAGGCCTTTGCGTTTGCTGTACCAGGAATTCTCTATCCCCAGCTCTATTTATGGCTGTTTTCTTTTGGTCATTTTGGATTCCCCCCAATTGCCACTATAGACCACCCAACCTAAAGTAGCTAACCAATTTCTTTTTCATAACGTTTGTCACTCACTGAAATAATCTTGTGCATTTATTTGTTTGTATTCTTCCCATACTGCCCTCTGTCTTACCACTACCCGCAAACCCCTGACTTTCCCCACATTGTGAGTGATACAACTTTCATTCATCACTGTATTCCCAAATCCCCAGTGCCGAGGATAGCACCTGGCAGATACTAGGCATTCTGGAACTATAAAGTGAATGAATGAATCAGCAAACCAGTTCTAGGAACTGCATATTATTTTAAATATGATGTGATTTCAGTGGAATTGGATGTGAATACTAATTCTGTCTTTGAAATCTATCAGGTGAATTTCATTGTGAGTGACTCTGGAGCACATGTTTTAAATTCTTGGACTCAAGAAGACCAAAATTTGCAGGAGGTATGGTTAGGTTTTGAGCTGTGGCCATTTTTAAAATTATCTGAATGTGGTAATACTTTCTTGAAAGATGATTTAAAAGATTTTTTTTTATCACTATAGTATTTGCACATAGTTTTAAAACAACTACTACTAAAGGAAAGCCAGCTATCTTCATTCCAGTCTTTCCCCAATTCCTAGAAGCAAACTTTCAACTCTAACTCATCTAGTATTTACTTCCATATTTCAAAATAACAAATTTTTACTGCTATTGATAGAATTCTCAACTTAAACTTTATTTTTTTATCATTATTGTTAGGGAGGAATTAACTTTTATATTCTCTGCCACCCATGCCCCTCTACCTCCCTTCTGCCGTTCCTTCATTTTCTCAGTGTTGTTATGTCAGAATTTTTGTTAATTCAAAATTGCATATTTGCATTATAATGTCTATATAAAGTGTTACTGCTAAGCTAAGTAGTATATGTGGTTATTTCCTTTCTCTCTCTCTCTTTTTAGGTTTTATTGAGGTATCATATAGCACTGTATAAATTTAAGGTCTAAAACAATGATTTGTCTTACATATTATTTCCTTTCTTGTGTGACTCTTTGTTTATTCTTACAATTTATCATTTCCTTCTTAATTGCTCAATTTTATGTATATCTGTTGCTGCTTTTCCTCATGTTTCTATAAAACTTCCCAATATTTTTATCATAAATGTATCAGAAATGTAACAGCTTCGTTTTTTTTGTCTTGAAAAACTTGTTGGAGCAGTCTTTTGCTCCAGTTTTAGCTGGCCGCTTAATAGTCCTGGTGCTTCTTAAACATTATTTGTCTAAGGATATTGGGTTTGTGGTAGCTTATGTTCTTTGCTATTGTTGGTTGGATGGAAGACTTCAGTTTACTGGTTTCTTTACTGATGAAGATGTATCTGAGAGACAGCATTAGTGAAATTTTTGGATACATTGTTTGAATTATTTCATGTTAAAATTTTTTGTTAATGGATGGTCTTCAGTGGAGATAATCTCATGTTGTAAATGTGTTTTAAACGGAACATTTTTAAAGAAAATGTGTTTATCCCAGTGTTTGGTCTTAAAATGTTGTGATTAGTATCATCATGTATGTAAACATATCTAACCCTTTATTCTTTTGAGGTAACTCACTCAAGCAGCAGGCTTTTATTGGTTTGGCTTTGCATTTATATCACTCCAGAATGTTCTTTATTCTTTTTTTTTTTTACTTGAAAAAGTAACATTAAGGATTCTGTACATTCTCCTTGCATTTTCTTTTTGAAATGGCATGTGTTTTGCTTTACTTCTTTCAAGAGGTACTGTGAAAGAAGCTTGAAGTCTCTCTGTTGTGTATGAAAAAAAAATCAGTACAAATTGGCATAGGTTTTCCTTACTGCACCTCTGCAGTGCAGTAAAAGTTGTGCATCTCATAATGGCACATATACCAATGATAAGAGACTTGCTACTTCTCTCTGCTTTCTGAACGTGAAGGCACATTGTGTCACACTGATTGTTTTTAAGTCGTGAACAGAAGGGGAAACTCCAGTCTAGTTCGGAAGGCAACTGTATAGCAGCTCACTGGTGTTTAAGATTATATGAAATAGTTGACATGTTGTATAAATTACATATAATCTTGGCTGTGTTCACACATTTAATGTTTAGCTTTGGTTATCCATGTCACACCTTTCCCTAGTTATTGTCAACAATCATGAGTAACAAGTGGAATAGATCAAAGACAAATTTGGGGGCTAGAAGGATTTTAGGTGTCTTTTGCTTCGACTCCTTCATTGTGCAGGTGAAGGAATGGAGCCCACAGGGGCTATATGTTGTTTGACTTCTATACCTGGGTCCAGGGCTCTTTCTGTTATGGCACATAACTCTATCCTACACATCTTAAATTTTATCACCAAAAATTGTCAGATTTCAGGAGTTTGGGTCTGATTTTTGTTGGCTAAATTAAATCAAGTTTGCAAGTATTATACTAATGTGGGACAGGTTATATTAGTATTTTCACTTTTAGGTTAGGAGGAATTGACCAGGGTCACACAGTATTAAAAGGCAGAGCCAGAATTTTAACCCATCTCTGTCTGACCTTAAAAGTTAAACTTGCTTTCTGCTACTTTCTTCAGGACCACCGAATCCCTCCCCTATAAAGCTACTTTTTATTGAGCTTCTCCTATGTACCAGAGACTTTATATAGTCATTTATACACAGTCTTTTTTCTTTCTTTTCTGGTTACTTTTTATGAATAGGTAATACCTATATAGTTTAGAAGTAAAATTTACATACATATACATACACATGTACATATGTACACTTCCACATACATGTTTGTGTTAGTAAACGGGAAAACTTTCCAACTCATCCCCTGTCTCAATGAGCGTGCTGGACCCTGCTTACACCAACTTTGCATTCAGTGAATCTTGACATCTCCCATGGTGGGGGTATTTTATTTAACCATAGATACTGGCAAACACTACAGATGAGGGCTTTCCCCACACTTTGGGGAACTGATGTACTAACTAGCACATCACTATTTATCTCCACCACTATTAGTTTTTCATGGCTCATTCCAGAGTGTCTTTATGCATATACAAAGCAAAGTCCTTCCATTTTGTTCCTTTTCAAGATTGTTTCGGTCATTTTCAGTTCCTTGCAATTCCATATGAATTTTAGAACCACCTTGTCCATTTCTACAAAGCAGTCGGCTGGGATTGTGACACAGATTATGTTTACTCTGTAGTTCAGTTTGAGTAATGTTGCAATTTTAACAATATTATGTCTTCCAACTCATGAACATGGGATGTTTTATATCATTTAGATCTTTTAATTTCTTTCAGTGATGTTTTGTAGTTCTCAAGAGTATAAAATTTGCATTTCTTTTGTTGATTTTATTCCAAAGTATTTTATTTTTTTGATGCTATTATATTAGAATTGTTTCCTTTATTTTCGGATTGTCCATTGCAAGTGTGTAGCAATACAATTTGTTTTTGTGTATTGATCATGTATCCTGCAACTTGCTGGACTTATTATTTCTAACAGTTTTTTAGTGGATTCCATTTGACTTTCTACATACAAGATCATGTCATCTGTGATATAGAGATAATTTTACTTCTGGCTCCTTCTATTTCTTTTTCTTAATTGCCCTGGCTAGACCCACCAATACAGTGTGAAATAGAAGTGATGAGAGTGGACATCCTTCTTCTGTTCCTAATCTTAGAACATGTACAGGCTTTACTATGAAGCATGATGTTATCTGTAGGTTTTCTTAGATGCTATTTTCTGCTTGAGGAGTTTCCTTCTATTTGTAGTTTGTTGAGTATTTTTATCATAAAAGGGTCTTGGATTTTGTGAAATGCTTTTTCTGTGTTTATGGAGATGACCGTGTGATTTTTAAAAATTGTGTTGGTATTGACATTAATTGATTTTTGGATGTTAAGTCAACTTTGCATTCCTGGGATAAGTCCCACTTTGTCATGGTGTGTAATTCTTTTCATATGTTGCTGGATTTGGTTTGCTAGTATTTTGTTGAGGATATTTGTGTCCATATTTTTAAGGTACGCTGGTCTGTAGTTTTCCTGTGATGTCTTTGTCTGACTTGTACATACTCTTGTCAACATAATTATTTTCCCTTTTACTTAGCTAATGGCAGCATTAGCTGCTGTTGGGCCTCCTAATCCACGAGCAGATCCAGAATGCTGCAGCATTCTGCATGGTCTCGTTGCAGCAGTGGAAACCCTGTGTAAAATTACAGAATACCAACATGAGGCTCGTACTCTACTAATGGAAAATGCAGAACGTGTTGGAAATAGAGGACGAATAATTTGCATTACTAATGCAAAAAGGTGAGACATTAATCACAGTAATTCTTTCACTGAGGGAATTTTAATGTCTTGTTGCAGTTTTTACTTAAAAAAACAGGACAGCATGTTAGCGGTTAAGCATATCTCAGGTGGCCTAATACTGAAGCTGTATTTATCCAGTTCTTAAATAGTCATTTCAGTGAAAGCTGTTTAGATTGTCATCATATGGGTTAATCTGACTTTTTCTCACTAGTTTTTCAGCTGGCTGTTTGGTATTGTGAATAAGCATACTAAAGACCGTCCTCACTGAAGTAATTTTAAGTGCCTATAACAAGATACTACAGCTAAATAGTGTGTTTAATTTTTTCTCTTACTGTTTATTTAAGTTTGTTCTTTTTTATGCCATAGTGATAGTCATGTGCGAATGCTTGAGGACTGTGTCCAGGAAACAATTCACGAGCATAACAAGCTTGCTGCAAATTCAGATCAGTGAGTATAATCATCAGTGAAATACATATTCCATTTTATAGTCATGTATTTCATTATAATTACTCCAATAATTTCAATAGTAATTGGTAGTATTCCCTTTAATTCTCTACTGGCTCTACTAGTCAAAAAATGTATATTTGATATTTATGTAGGGAAAACAAAAATAGCTAACAGTTAATGAATCTAGGTTAAGGGTGTATGGGTATTCATTGCATAGTACTTTTCCTTTAGCTTTTCTATAGGTTTGGAAGTTTCAAAATAAAAATTTTTCAAAAATTAAAACCATTTTCAAAATAAAAGACTTCTAGCATTGAAAATCTTATGTTCTTAGAAATAACCATTTATAGGTAATGGTTAGGATTGCCTGATTTTGTCCTTAAAAATCATTAGTATGGGGCGCCTGGGTGGCGCAGTCGGTTAAGCGTCCGACTTCAGCCAGGTCACGATCTCGCGGTCCGTGAGTTCGAGCCCCGCGTCAGGCTCCGGGCTGATGGCTCGGAGCCTGGAGCCTGTTTCCGATTCTGTGTCTCCCTCTCTCTCTGCCCCTCCCCCGTTCATGCTCTGTCTCTCTCTGTCCCAAAAAAATAAATAAAAAACGTTGAAAAAAAAAAAAAAATCATTAGTAAAAAAAAAAAAGGGAAACAAATGTGTAATATATTCATTTTCTCTGTGGTAGTTATCTATGGAAAATTTTCCTGATTATAAGACATTTTCCTTTATTCTGTTTTTCAAACATACAAGAAAGTATCATATGTGCATTTGAATTAAATTCATATATTTACTAAATGTCCATACAAGTACAGCAATTATACAGTTTTTCTAAATATTTAGCTTTTGTGTTAGTTAACAGTAGTATCTGATTATAGAGATGCACTGTTTTAGTATATTAAACTCTTAATAGTCTACCTACCTGGTTTCTTTACATACTATGTGTTTTTAGATTCTAAGTGAAAAGTTTCTCTTTAAGTCTCATGCAGATTCAGAAGTGTGAACTGGTCTTGATCCATACTTACGCAGTTGGTGAAGACAGCCTTGTGTCTGATCGTCCTAAAAAGGAGGTAAGTGCAGAAGTAATGGAAGAAAAGATCATTGTCATTTATTAATAATAAATGCTGAGAAGGGTTAGCATAAAAATAATCACATTGCCAACATTTTCTGCCAAGAAGATATTTAGAGTTCGCAAAGCCATCTCTGTGGCAAAACACCTAGTTGGGTTCTTCATGTTATAATTGTAGATTTTAAAGTGTTTTCTGTTTTGCTTGCCTATTGAAGTTTAATTAAATGGGTTGCAAAACCATACATAGTGTGTATTGATGCTAAAATTTCAATTACTGTAATGGATTTCATTTGCTTTAATAACTTTTTATTGTATAAAAATCTTTTTTTCCTCATTAGAGGAGTAATACACTTCTTAACAAAAATAGACTCTAATAACAAATTAATTTTATCTATCCAGAGGATAAAAAGCTAAAGCTAATTTTTAATCTTGCTTTTACTTTTTAAATAAATTTGAACAATTTTAAAGGAAAAAATGGGTCTGTTGATTTTCAAATGGATTTGCATCATGTAATATTCTCCCATCAGTGGTCTGTGTTTAGAAATATGGATGTGTGTATTTATATAATTAAACATGTATGTTCTTATGTTCTGTTTTTTCTCTTAGCCTTAGTTAATATAAACAGGTGAAGTATTACCTTAGTCTGAATTTTTTGTAGCTAACTGGTATTTTTAGGTCTTTAGCTCTTTCATTGTGTTTTTAGGTGGTTTCCAGTGTAAACCCCTTTTCTGTTAACTTTTTTCTGCCTCTTTCGATAACATGGCAGTATGTTGGCTTTCTTTGTAATAACTAAACATTTATTTGTAACAGATATTATAGATATAATAGGTATAATAGGTAGTGTATACATATTATACATAAGACATATGTATATATACACTTTATCTTGCCATAAAGTAACTTTTGGCTGCCTGATCGCTTTTATTCGTGATGAAATATGTTTGTGGCAGTTCCCGTATTCTTTATAATAAGCAGTTTTATCTGCAGGTGTTTTTCCTCTCCATAAAATTACTTATTTTCTACAGTATTTCTGTGGGCCCTTTCAAATCCATTTTGCATATAGATAAATAGAAGTAAAAATTGTAAGTTAAAATAAATATTTGAATCAAAGACTTGCACTCTGAGTGTCAAGAGGAAAAGGACTTTGCCTGTTTACTGCTGTATCCTCTAATAGCTCATGTAGTTTCTGGCATACAATGTAGTAAGGTCTGCTTAGTACCTGTCTGTTGAATGAATAAATACATGAACATTTCTTGCTAAAATAATAATCATAGTTAATTTATGGGCTTTTTTTACTTTTTCCAAATTCCAAAAACTAAAAATATTTAATATTTATAGACTGAACTAAAATATTTGACACCAGGTCACAGTGTATTAACGTTGGTTTTTTTTTCATATGTACATATATATATATATATGTATGTATATATATATATATATATACATATATTTTTTTTTTTTTGGTAGTTATCCCCTGTTTTAACCAGCGAAGTTCATAGTGTTCGTGCAGGACGGCATCTTGCTACCAAGTTAAATATTTTGGTACAGCAACATTTTGACTTGGCTTCAACTACTATTACAAATATTCCAATGAAGGTAGGCAGTACTTTTTCTTGCTATTTTGAAAGTTCTGGTTTGCTTTTTAAATATTTGTTTGACATGTATTATTTATTTTGATTGGACCTTAACTTTTTCTCCCCATATCATATTTTCTGTTTTGCTAGCCCACATTCAGTGTCTTTGACCAGGTCAGTACATAGTGAAAAGCAACAAAAAGGATCACAGAACAAAATTCTGTAGTTTTCTTTCTTGTAAGAGTACTATATATCAGCTTCTTGTTTTTAATTTTGTTCTCATTATTTTCATCAAAATACAATCTCTATCTTAAATGATTATTTTTTCTGTGATTCTTTTCCTGGTTATGTTATTAGATTTTACTCTGTGCATTCTAGTGGATCTTTTATTTCCTGTATTTTTGTTCTTGCTCATCTAGTATGAAGGTGTTTGTAACTAATAGGCCTGATTATAGAAAAAATAGCTCATAGTTTTTAAAAAGTTTATTATACTCTAGCTGAAAAACCAAAGATGTAAGTTTTATGATTTTACTAATGGATTTTCTTAGGAATCTGTTGGTACCTGTTTATTTCCATTATGTCATCATTAAGTTGTCTAGGACAAGCACAGTTTTAAGTCCAATTTCATTGTTTTGCCGCCATATGACGAACACTGAATTTCATGAGAAGTATAATCTATTCATTATTAATTTCCTCCTTATAAAATGGCTGGCTCTTTAATAGAAATTGTAGCCTTATCTAATAGAATGGTTTGGATGCAGAAATTATCAAGTAAAATAGCATAATATATTTTAATATGTATAATTTCATGAGGTACAAGAAAAATACTCTGAGGGTGACAGATACCTTGTTTTTTAAATTTGATCATATTTGTGTGCGACTTGTGTGACCCTTTCTTCAATCTTTGTCTTTTCCCTGTAAACTGATGTTATTGAAGTTCTTATTTACTATTTAGTGAAAACAAGTTACTAAACTTGTTTATTAGTCTGTATTTACTATTTTATATAACTGGTGTTGCTAATTTTCTGTAGGTATTTAAAGATGCTATTTCCTCCTTTAAACAGCTATTTCACTTTGAATTTGTATAAGCTACTTCAGTTATATTTATAAAATGTATTGGCAAGACAATGCATTTAGAGAAAAAAACTCTAAAATTCTGGAAGAGTCATTTATGTTAATTCTGATGTAAGAAAAATCATTAAATACTTTATTACTTCTATATAGCTAGTAGTTTCATAGAGTTCATATTGCATTGGAAAATTATTGCATCTTTAAATAGATTACTGAGCAAACTGTCCCAATATTATAGCTAATTATTGTTGGGTATATTTTATCTCACTTTAAGCAAAAAGCAAAATGAATAATAACTTCATTATTTTGAAAACTAAATTATTTTAAATTTTACTTTAAGGAAGAACAACACGCTAATACATCTGCCAATTATGATGTGGAACTACTTCATCACAAAGATGCACATGTGGATTTCCTGAAAAGTGGTAAGAAAAGGACATTGAAAAGTTTCATTCTGTAAGATCTAACCTATGAAAGCATACTAACAGCTTTCAGAAGTTTGTCAGTAAACAGACCTGATTGGCTGTAGTCCACCTCTTTCCACACTTATTCCACAATACTGTCTACTAATGGCCATGGAACTAGTGTTCTGTAGAATTTACTTTGGGAAACACTAGCCTCCTGGAACAAATACTGAGATAGCCGGTACAGTCATGTCATAGTTTCTCTTTTGCAAGCAAACCACCTTGGGAAAGCAAGAGGAACAAGAACTGACTTGAAAGAGTGAGAGAGTTCCAACTTGCCTGCATAAAGATCAGTTGTTCTGAAATCTAAATTTGTTGTTTTCTTCTAAAAATTATTCAAGTCAGTAGGTCTCATCACCTATCATAATTTCTGCAACTCTATTAGCATAACTTGGGAGAAGGCTCTGGAGTTAGTAGATCAGAGTTTTAGCTAAAGCTTTGCCACCAGCTAGCAAGATCTGTATGTATCTAGACTTGAGTTTGCACACTTTAATAAAATAAAGATGCTGGATTAGAAGAACTAATAATCCATCCATTCCTAAAAAATTCAGTGAAATTGCCTTTAAGTTTTGACATTTGATTAAATCCTTTCTAATGTTTTCTCTGTAAGTTGATGCTATCAGAGAATTAAATGGTTAACTTTGATAATGTTTTATACATCTTTTTTGAAGTTAGTATCCATCAACCAGTCGTAACATTTGTTCAGTGTATAAGAAATCTTGAAATTAATCTAATACAAATTTGTAATGTGAAAAAAACTATTAAGATAAACAGATGTATTAATGTTTAACAAAGGACTGTAAAGAACTTGTTTTTGAAAATATGTGTGGAAATTATATCACTAACTGAGTTAATACCAACTTTTAAAATACTTTAAAACAAAAAAATGTTAAGAATATCCTTTGTGATGCAAAATATTTCTCTAAGATAGTAATTGACATGTTGTCTGTGTGACACAAGGGAACCATTTGTAAATGCTGTAGTAGCACTATGAATAGGGTGCTGTGGGATCACGAGGGTTGCATGTGATTATGCCTCCGTGACTTAGGCAAGCTTTACAGAGATGACATTAGAGCTGGACTTTGATGAGTAGGCTTACGCTTTAGCTCAGATAGCTTCCGTAAGCTGCAGACCTGTATCCCCTACTGCCTAATTATATCTGCTAGATGTCTCTCCGGCACCTATAACTCAACATTCCCAGAACAACTTAGGAGCCCTGCCCCCTGAACTGGTCTTCTACTGTCCCCTCTCTTAGTGAATGGCCCTATTGTCTACCCAGTTGTTTAAGGCAGAAACCTCAGTCATCTTTGAGACATCTCTGTATCATTCTTCATATCTAGTCCATCATCACATTTTCTTGATTTTACCTATTAAGTGTCTCCCAAATACATTCATACAACTGCATCTCTACTGCCATTACCATCTCCCTGATCCAGCCTATCATTTTCTTACCTACTATCCCTTAGTAGCCCCTTAAAATGGTGTGTCTCCTCTTGACCTGTGAGCTAGAATAGCTTTCAGAATGCTAATCCTGACCATGTTCCCTTAGCTTAAAACCCTTTATTGTTTTTGTTACCCTTTAGATAAAGACCCAACTGTTTAAATGTCTTACCAGTCCCTGCATTGCCTGGCCTGTCCTCCTTTCCATTTTCCTCTCACAACGTACTCCTGTTTCAGTGCATAGGCCAGAAACTTCATGCTCCTTCCTGTCACAGTATCTTGACATCTGCTGTTTTTTCCTTGCTCAAATGTTCTTTCCTTCATTTCTTTAATTTCTACTTATCCTTTGACAACTGAAACTAGTTTTTTCACTTCTCAAAGAAACCTTCCCTGGTGTCTTAGATTAGGTCAGATCTCTGTGTATAGACGCTCATGGCACTGTACACATCTCCTTCAAAGCGTTGTCAACTTTATAGTCCTCACTTGTTCATTATTATTTTCTTAACATCTGTTCACTCTGTTTTACTATAGACTCCATTGAGGCAAAACATGCTCATTGTTACATCTTTTTATATTTCTTTTCTAGATCCCTCATTTTATGGTTCTCCTCATAAATTCATTAGGATTCAGTTCATTTTAGATTCCTGACACTTTCTTTGAGTATTTGACCATATTATGATTTCATGGTGTCAGAGGAGAACAGTTGTATATTATTAAAATAAACAAAAATTTTTGCTGTTGACTTTCAGTGCAGTGACTGAAATGATTAAATTAATGAGAAATTTGAAGATAATTGAATATTTGTTTTAATCAGAGCTAATATCTAAACTCCTTTTGGTATTATTCTAGGATACTTTATAGAATTGATGTTCTCCCAGAGGTGTTTTCTCCTACAGAGTTTAAACTGTTTTGGAAGTCTTACTTAAGTAAATGATTTGAAGTTTGTGATCTATTTTGTAATGTCTCTCTGGCTTATTTTTAAAGGTGATACTCACATAGGTGGCAGCAGTAGAGAAGGCTCGTTTAAAGAAACGATAACATTAAAGTGGTGCACACCCAGGACAAATAACATCGGTAGGTATTTTAAGGAAATTGAAAGAGGGGTGCCTGGGTGACACAGTTGGTGAAGTGTCCAACTCTTGGTTTCGGCTCAGGTCGTGGTTTCACGGTTTGTGAGTTCGAGCCCCTCATTGGACTCTGCACTGGCAGTGCGGAGCCTGCTTGGGATTCTGTCTCCCCTTGCTCTCTTTCCCTCCCTAACTCATGGTGTCTCTCTCTCTCTCTCTCTCTCTCTCTCTCAAAATAAACTTAAAAAAAGAAGAAAAGAAAGGAAAAAAGAAAAAGGAAAGGATAAATCAAGAGGTTCTTAAAGTGGGTATATGTAGGGATCATTAGTTTATTTTTGAATTTATGTTTTTCATTGTTTTAGGGGCTCAACAAACATTTTTTCCCCCTCTTTTAATTGTGGAAATAATTCCTTTATATTCTTTCAAATCAGTGTTTTCTCCCATTTCAGAATTACACTATTGCACTGGCGCTTATCGAATTTCACCTGTAGACGTAAATAGCAGACCTTCCTCCTGCCTTACTAATTTTCTTCTAAATGGTAATTTTCAACATTTAATTGTTTGGGCTGAAAATATTACAAGTGAAGTTATTAGTAAGGATATGTGAAAATCTGTACTCTGGAAAGCTCTTTTAAGATAACCTAAAACTGTTTTATCTTCGAAAACTCTTCTAAAGTTACCTAATTGTAAATACCCTTTTAGCAATTTTATTAATGTTTAAAAAAAATAAGATAACTTTATGTTTTCCATATTGTCATAAAAAGTTTTATTTAAATATTTTTAAGTGTTTTTAATTTTAAAATTTGGCTGTTAGAGTCTAAGTTGATTTTTTTGGTAGAATAATATAGACTACCCTGGCCTGTTAAATTTTAAATTGCAAAGTATATATAGACCTCTTTTTGCACACTGTACCTTAATCATAAATAAACATTGCATTTTCAGTATTATGCCATATGATTCTTACCTATATGACTCTTAAGTCTGTGGTTTCCTTGTGTGAAAATTAAAAAAAAAAAAAATTGGAGTCCATTTACTAAATTTAAATTCTTTAATAGCTTCTCCAGTTGATTCTTCTGATTGACTAGATTTGAAACCACTGATGTGATGGGTCAAATTTAAGCAAAATTTGATTTTAAGACTGTGTAACGTGTAGATTAAATAACCTTTGGTCATGTGAAATAGAAAGTAGTTATGGTAACTGTGCTGATAAGGAGGTATTGTGCAAGTACATTGAGACTTTGCTTTCTCCCCCAAATGTTGTGTAGCTTTGATAGCTAGAGAGTTATCCAGCAGTTGTCTCACTGTTCTTCTTGATGTCCAGGAGAAAGATTGTATGTACTTGTAATGTATAAAGAATGTAACCAAACATTGTACCAGAGACCACTATACTTACTTTGGAAAACTGTACAACTATGTAAGCTTTGAGTGACCAAGAGAAAGCTAAGGCTAGAATTCAGACTTTTAGGACTTGAAATGCAGATATACTGAATTAGCTATGCTGCCTAAAATATGAGGTTTAATAAATAAAATGAAAAATCTAGACATAAATAATGAGGAAAAAAATAACAGCCTATATGAGCTTCATCACTGATAGAGTAATCTTGCTTTTGACAGGTCGTTCTGTTTTATTGGAGCAACCACGAAAGTCAGGTTCCAAAGTCATTAGTCATATGCTTAGTAGCCATGGAGGAGAGATTTTTTTGCATGTCCTTAGCAGTTCTCGATCCATTCTAGAAGATCCACCTTCAATTAGTGAGGGATGTGGAGGCAGAGTTACAGACTACCGGATCACAGTAAGATTCTAATACTTATAAATTTTATGTTTTGAGCCTGCCATCATTCAGCAAATATTTATTAAATGCTTATTACATGCTAAGCTCTGTGACAAAATGAGGTTTGGAGAAGTTCATGACTTATTATTTTAATTAGGTGACTTTCCTGCAATACTTGCTCAAAAGAACTATTTATCACTATGTGGTCTTCATTATGTATTCAGTGTATATCGAGAAGTATATGGGTAGCATTGACACCTGGAATTATAGGAAAGAATGGAAATTGACTTGAATATTTCAGGTGGAAGTTTACCTTGTGGTAACTTAATGGCAAATAAAAACAGTTCAATGTTTGGATTGCTATTTTGAAATAACACTAAATTTTTGTTATTTAAAGATATATACAAAGAAATTGTGTCTATTTTGGGTAGAAATCCTATTCTCATTTTAATTTTTCAGTTCCCCTCCTCTTTTATACATCTAGTACTTTATGGTTGTCTACTTTGAGGTGGTGGTGGAAATTAAATGTGATTCATATATAGGAATGTACTTGGTAAATCACAGAAGTGTTATAGACTATAGGTAATTATTTTTGATTAGGCTTTTATTTATTATTTTTATATCTTTTTTAATAAGGAGAAAATAAGTATTCTTTGCAGAAAATTTAGAGAATATAGATATCTTTTTTTAATCAAAAACAATAGCTGTAAATTACCTATAATTCCATCATTCATAGATAACCACTGTTAACATTTTGATGTTATGTCAAGGTAATTTTTAAATAAGCATTGGTATCCTAAGATGATTAACTCCTTCCTTTATCTGTAGATGATATAAAAGAGTTAAATTATAGAAGTGAAGAAAAATGAGTGTTCTTGGTTTTTAAAAAGTAGAAAGAACCATGAATGCAAGGCTGATAGACTTCATGTTCAAAAAGATGGGGAGAATTAGTAAGGGAACTGTTAGAGAAAATACTTTGTTGCGTATCACAGGAGAGAAGGCATCAGGGCAACAGACTATTACATGTAATCCATACTAAAACATAAGAAAATAGTTTCTAATTTTATTTTATTTGGTTATCATTAGGATTTTGGTGAATTTATGAGGGAAAACAGATTAACTCCTTTTCTAGACCCCAGATATAAAATCGATGGAAGTCTTGAGATCCCTTTGGAACGAGCAAAAGATCAGTTAGAAAAACACACCCGTTACTGGCCTATGATTATTTCACAAACCACCATTTTTAACATGCAAGCGGTAAGTATTAAATAGTTTTCAACCTTTCTTTTTGATTAGTTATATGTTTTTTACAGATAGTCATTTCTCAAGCAAAGAATGAAATATATGAGTTTGCTACAGTTAAAGAATTAGTAATAGAAAATTGAAATGATGAATATAGGTTATCTCACTATGGTGATGTTTAAAATCAGTTGAAGTTCTCCCTAGATGCTTTGATATTTGTTTTTCAAGACAGATTTTCTTTTTATTTCTTAAAAAAATTTTAACAGGTAGTTCCATTAGCCAGTGTTATTGTGAAAGAATCTTTGACAGAAGAAGATGTGTTAAACTGTCAAAAAACAATATACAACTTAGTTGATATGGAAAGAAAAAATGATCCTCTACCTATTTCCACAGTTGGTACGAGAGGAAAAGGGCCTAAAAGGTAGCTTTTTTCCCTTGCTTTCTCTATATATCACATTTACTTGATGCAGACTGTTTTTTAAGCTAACTTATTTCATATTGTAATTTATATGATTGAAGGTATATATATATGTGTGTGTGTGTGTGTGTGTGTGTATACATAAGTGTTCATACGTATATGATTGAGATGAAATGATATAAAATCTAAAATAGAATCGGATACATTATAACTTAGAATTACACCACTGTCTAAGAAGAAAGAGTCTGTGTTTAATGATTCCTTTTATTTTATTTTACCAGTAGCAAGTGATACTTCAATATCATTTAAAGAGTATTTCTAAAAAACGTCATTTTCAATCTTTACTTCAGAGACGAACAGTACCGTATCATGTGGAATGAGTTAGAAACCCTTGTCAGAGCTCATATCAACAACTCAGAGAAACATCAAAGAGTGTTGGAATGTCTGATGGCATGTAGAAGCAAACCCCCAGAAGAAGAAGAACGAAAGAAACGAGGAAGAAAGAGAGAAGACAAAGAGGACAAATCAGAGAAAGCAGTGAAAGATTATGAACAGGAGAAATCTTGGCAAGATTCGGAGAGGTGACTTGTTGATAATGTAGGACCGTGGTGCCTTTTGGCACATCACATGCTGCATGTAACACATTTAAACATTCATGTAATAATAGTTCACTTAATGTGTATTTGTTTCATTATCTAACTATAATTTTTTCATTCTTAAAATCTGAAATATCCTGGGCTTAAGAATTACAGGGATTTTTTTTTGTTTTTTGTTTTTTTTGCTCTTAGGGGCAAAGGTAGTGTTGAATTTTTTAACGAACTTCTGCAGATCATAACATACCATATTTGATATCAGTATTTGCTTTATGTGTTATGAATATCAAAGACATGGTTTCATTTGTTCAATAAATACTGAGTGCCTGTGATGTGTCAGGCATTTGGTATTAGATTCTTGCCCTGGAAGAACATACAGTGGTTGTGTTAGAGACAGGCATGTAGGTCATGGGTTACAGCAAAGGGTGGAAGAGCTGCTATAAAAATAGGCACAGGATATCCTTGGGAGCACAGAGGAAGAACACAGTCTTACTTCTGAAACCCTTCCTCAGTAATACACTCTTTCCTTAGTTTGTGATTTGTACGATTATATCATAAAAAGTAAGAAAGTCTTCGAAATGAAAGAATCATAACATTTCAGCTGGCTTTGTCTTCTACCTCTTTGCCAGTAATCAGCAAAAAACCAGGTAAATATTATAATGGCAATGTTAGTAAGGTCTTAGAAACAAAACAGTTTACTGTGGAAAATTTCAAACATATACAGTAACAGAACAAATAGCTACTCATTTATTTTTAACAGTTCATGGCAGATCTCATTTCATATCTGTCCACAACCACTCACCTCACCAGCACCACCACTATGCCTCCCACATGGGAATATTTTGAAGCTAATTCTAGAAATCCTATCATTTCATCCAAAAATAAGTAGAACATTTTATTCTCTTTGACAGTAGAAGTTCATTTCTTTCTTAGGGCTACTGAACTTCTGAAACAGAATCAGCTCACTTTAAGAAGAGTGGGGGGAAATATTCTCTTTCAGACACCACCAATCTTTATATATGTTGAAAGTGTTTCTGTTCTCTGATGAAACTCAAAATGAGCTTGGAGTTAAGTTCTTAATTTGTGGAATGTAAATACATTTCCACAGCACATAAATTAGGGCACAAATAGTACATTTTTTAATCTTATTTGTAATTTGGAAGAGTATTTTGTCCATATTTGTAAAAATTAAAACTGACATTTCTTCCAAAGATCACATTTCTGACCTCTTTAATTTTAACTTCTTAAATTTTCTCCCATTTTTTCATATTTTACAGCCAACTATATTACTGAATTATTAAATTATGATGATGAAGGAAAAGGGAAATCTGTGTTTAATTCAGTCAGTTCTCTTACCTGATTTTAGGTTGAGATTTGTATTTTCATTAGTTTCTAGGTTTACTTTGTGAGAGCAGCTATCTTTTACTAAAAGCAATATACAAAGTCTAATTATTGAGAGCCATTTAGAGTTCTAAAAATTTAAACTATGGAGCATCTGTCTGGGTGGCTCAGTCGGTTAAGCATCCGACTTCAGCTCAGGTCATGATCTCGTGGTTCGTGAGTACGAGCCCTGCATTGGGTTCTGTGCTGACAGTTCAGAGCCTGGAGCCTGCTTCAGATTCTGTGTCTCCCTCTCTCTCTTGTCCCTCCCCTGCTTGTGCTCTTTCTCTTGTCTCTTAAAAAAAATGAATAAACTTTAAAAAATTAAAAAAATATAAAAAATAATAAAACCAGTAAAATTTAAACTTTAGATTTTATTGTGTGTCCCTCTAACAGATTAAAAGGAATCTTGGAACGTGGAAAAGAAGAGTTGGCTGAAGCTGAGATCATTAAAGATTCACCCGATTCCCCAGAACCTCCAAACAAAAAGCCCCTTGTGGAGATGGATGAAGCTCCACCAGTAGAAAAATCAAAAGGTAGGGTAGAGCTGTGGGGGTAGCTGTGTTTGTAAACAGTTTTCCAGTTTAGTTCTGTTTTCTGCGGTGTCATTTAATGTTGTTGCCTATATGAGGAAAAGCTACTAACTGTTCCCGGATGTTTTTGAGGAGGTCCTGTTTACAGCCTTGGAAAATGCAGGCAGTGAATTTATTTCTTGACATTAATGAAAAAGTAGTGTCATACCTTCATTAATGAAGCCTGTGGAAAATAAGCACTTTCACTACAAAGTCTGTGTTTTAAGAAATTTTAATTCTGTAAACTTGAATTCATTTATGTTCCTGACTCTATACTAAGTGTGCTGGGTTTAATGAAGACAGATTTCTTTTCCCTAAACTGCTTACTGAACTTAAGGAAAGCTCTTACATTACCCATCTATAAAGTGGTGTCAGTGAGTTTCAGTAAAGGTATTATAAATAATATTTTCACTGTAAAAAAAAAAACCTCATAATGTTTTCATTTCATTTTATCTCTTATTTATAGACTGAAATGCTTCATTTCTTCTTGAAGGAATTTTGGGTAGCAGAGCTGTGAATTGGGTTTGGGAGCTCCTGAAATCATTGTAGGCTTTAGTTGTCTTGAAGATAAACTAGATTTAGGCCTTTTAGGATAAATGACAAATAGATAAAAGGATTGTTTGGTTTCTTGCCACTATGCCTCTCCTAAGCAATAAGACCCAGGGGCTGGCCATATTGCACTTATTGGCATTTCATCCTAGAGAGAAGCCTTGTTTGTTTTTATATACTCCTTCTGGAGGGAGGGAGGGAGAGAGGGGGAGAGAGAGAGAGAGAGAGACAGTGTGTGTATGTGTGTGTATGTATGTATGTGTATATATATACACATACTATATATATAGTGGTACATGTAAAATATTCTCCTTTCACTGATTTCTTTGGAGCCAGAGATAAGAGCGATCTTATCATATTTGCTTTCAAGCATTTGCCAGGGTTCCTGGAAAGTAAATAAATGTCTTGATAAATTGTTCTATTTTTCATAGGCCAAAATATGCCACTGTTGATTAGGATGAGAAATTTAGGTTTAATCTAAACAATGCATTAATGTTGCTTGTAAAATAGAACTCCAAAAATTATTTATTAGTGGCAAAAAGTTGCAAGCAACCAAAACACTGTTAGGAAGAAAATAACTAAATGATGGTGTGTCCATAGGGCAGAATTTATATAGCCCAAGAATAATTATTGCTACAAATGCCCACTGTTTCCTCTTGCTAATGCTAATGTTCCCTCTTCCCCCTTTATTCCAGTGTATCATTCAGATTTCAGCTTAAGCAAGTCTTTTTTCAGGAAGGACTTCCTTGATCTCTGTTCACAATTAAGTTAGGTGCTTCCATTGCACCCCAGGATTACACTGGAGTAGCACTTAGAGTCCTGCATTGACATTGCTTATTGACATCTTGCCTCAGCTACTAATTGGAAACATTTTAAAGGATGGGCTTTTTATTTTTTAAGTAGGCTCCATATCCAGCCTGGAGTTTGAACTCATGACCCCGAGCTCAAAAGTCTCTGCTCTACTGGGGTACCTGGGTGGCCTCAGTCGGTTGAGCTTCTGACTTTGGCTCAGGTCACAATCTCGTGGTTCGTAGGTTTGAGCCCTGCGTCAGGATCTGTGCTGACAGCTCAGAGCCTAGAGCCTGCTTTGGATTCTGTGTCTACCTCTCAGTCTGCCCCTCCCCTGCTCATGATCTCTCTCTCAAAAAAAAAAAAAAAAAAAAAAAAAGCTCATGCTCTACCAACAAAGCTAGCCAAGTGCCCCAATGCTGGGATTTTTAAAAATTTACTCTTAATATCACTACCACTCAATGCAGTCCTGGCCCATAGTAGAAGTTCAATTATTATTTGTTGAATGAATAAATGAATGAATGACATAAAGAAAAAAAAAACAGGCTACAAAACCATATATACCATTATTTCCATTTTGTTTTAAAAAAAAAAGTTCATATCCACACATACACTTGCTTGTCACTTTAAATTAAATAGATCCCTGATGCTTCACACACTGGAAACACTATATAGAGTGGCCCAGATGAAAAGCAACTTGGTTTCAAACAGAAACCATGTCTCTTTTGAGCAGCAGCTTATACAGGCCTTGTATTATATACTTCAGTTTCATCTCTTTTGGAAAATGACTTCCCAGGACTGTCCAAAGTGAATTTTGTGCCTGATACATACTCTACATATAAGGTTGGGCTATTCCAAACATGCTTTCTGGATTGGATGAAAATCTGTTCAGCTTTTTGTACAACGCAATAGCAGAAAAACCGAAGTGTAGTTTTATTGATATAGATTGCCATTGAAAAAAACTAGAATATTTATAGGTGTTAGAGCAGTGGTATTATGGATGATTTTATTTTCTCCTTTATATGTTGTTGTCTAAATTTTAACTAATGAACATGTATTAGTTTTATAGTGAGAAAAAGTATTTTTGTTCATTCAGTTTTGGAAAATGTGTATGCAGTAATTTTAACTTTTTTTGGTGTGCAATTCTGTGAATTTAGACAATGTATATAGTTGTATATCAATTGCACCACAGTCACGGTATAAAACCGTTCTGTCACCCCCAGAGATTCTCTAGTACTGCTCCTTTGTAAGCACCCTATACTTCCCTTGTCCCCAATCCCTCATAATGGTTGATGTGTTTTCCTTCCTATGATCTTGCCTTTTTCAGAATGCCATTTAAAGTGAAATCTTAAAGTATGCTGCCTTTTGAGGTGGACTTATTTGATAAAGCATAATGCATTTGCGATTCATCTGTGTTGTGTGTTTGTCAATAGTTTTTTTATTCCATTGTATGTGACTAGCTTTATTAGAATCTCATTTTTCCAAACTGGCTGATTATTGTGCACCAGAAATTAGTGAGAGTTCTGGTGGTTCTGTATCCCCAACAGTACTTGCTGGATTTTTTTCTTCTCTGACAGGTATAAAGTAGTTTTTCAGTGTGAGTTTAATTTCTATTTCCCTCATGACTGATGATGGTAAGCTTTTTTTCATTCGCTTATTTTCCATCTGTATATATTTTTCTACTAGAAGGTTCATTCAGGTATCATAGTTCTATCTAAATTGGACTGTTTAAGAGTTTTTTTCTTAGATTTTGAGAATTCTTTATTTTTTCTGGATGTAAATGCTTTGTTGGATATGTGGTTTGCAAATGTTTTCTCCCAGTCTGGTTTGTGTTTCTAACAGTGACTTGCAGAACAGAAGTTTCTAATTTTGATGAGGTCCAATATATCAAAACTTTTTTTATGGTTGTACTTTTGGTGTTATCTATAAGAAATCTTTGCATTGCCCAAACTCACAGAGGTTTTTTCCTACATATTCTTTTATAAGTTCTGTACTTAGATTTTACATTTAGGCCATGAACCATTTTGAGTTCATTTTTTTATTTTTTCCATATGGTAGAAGATATGAGTCAGTGTTCCCTTTTTTTTGTGTATGCAGTGTCCCAATTGTTCTGGCAGCATTTGTTGAAAAGACTGTTTTTTCTTCATTGAATTGCCTTTGTATCTTTATCAGAAATCAATTAATTTGATATGTGGAAGTCTATTTCTGTTTTTGCTTTAATTGTTTTAATTTTATTTTTAAGAGAGAGAGAGAGGAGGAGGAGGGGCAGAGATAGAGGGAGACACAGAATCTGAAGCAGGGACCAGGCTCTGAGCTGTCAGCACAGAGCCTGATGCGGGGCTTGAACTCATGAACTGTGAGATCATAACCTGAGCTGAAGTCAGATGCTTAACTGACTGAGCCACCCAGGCACCCGTTTTTGTTTTTTTAATGTTCCATTGATCTATGTATCTGTCGTTTTGCCGATACAATACTGTCATGATCACTATAAGCAGAATCTTAAAATGAGGCAGTAAGTCTTCTTTTTTCTACTTTTCAGAATTGTTTTAGCTGTGCCAGTGCTTTCTCTTTTCATACTGTGCTGAAGAGATAACATAGCAAGCTTGAAGCTGTTATCTTTAACAAAGCCTGCTTGCAAGTTTGGCCCTTGTTTGGCATCTGACAACTTGGCTTTTAAAACATTCCCTAAATGATGAAGTTATTTTGTCTTACATCTGAGGTGAACACTTACTTTCCACCTAGGAGTATGGAATTTTGGTAATTGTAGTTTGGCAGAGGATGCATTTGTGACCAGTTCTTAATAAAAACCCAGGACTCTGAGTCTCAAATGGGCTTTCCTGGAAGAAATATTGTATATCCATGGCTGCATGTTTGCTGCTGGAGGGAGTATGCACTTGGGGTTACCCTTCACTCTAGGGAGAGAGCATGGAAAGCCTGCAAGTGGATTCTTTTGCCCTTTGCTTAGTGTATCTTTTGCTCTTACTGATCTGGCTGTGTATCCTTATTGTGTTGCTGCAGTGATTCTTGGTTGTGACTATAACTTGGCTTAGTTAATTGAATCCTTCCAGCAAATCACTAAACTAGTAGCTGGTCTTGGGGACCCCTAAACATTTAGAATAAGGAAAAGATTATATTGCTTTAATTATATAAAATTAGCGATGGTAAATTAAAGGTAAAATTTTTAAATTTGTAAATTTGGGGGCCGCCTGAGTGGCTCAGTCAGTTAAGCATCTGACTTTGGCTCAGGTCATGATCTCATGGTTCATCGGTTCAAGCCCCACATCGGGCTCTGTGCTGACAGTTCAGAGCCCACTACAGACCTTCTGTTTCCCTCTCTCTCTGCCCCTCCCCTGCTCACGCTTTGTCTCTGTCTCTCTCAAATACATTTTTTTTTTTAATTTGTAAATTTTGAGGTAATGAATTATTACACCTTTTTCCTCTTCTTTCACACTGTAACACCAGGACCAGTGTCCTTATTATCCCTGTGGAGTAATAGAATCAATACTGCCAATTCCAGAAAACATCAGGAGTTTGCTGGACGTTTGAACTCTGTTAATAACAGAGCTGAATTATATCAACATCTTAAAGAGGAAAATGGGTTTGTATTATTTATTGTAGAAATTGGTTTTGTGAATTGCTTTAAGTTAAAAGTAATAAACGTTGCTTGTTTGTCGTGTTCAGTGATTTTTTTATTACCAATGTAATGAGCTGATATGTGTTACCTCTACTTCCTTCGGTTCTTGGTACTTATAAAAGACTTGATTACGTTGATCATAACCTTGAAAATATATATTCCTTAGAGCATTTCATTGCTCAGTAAGCATCATAGAGGGAAAATTGGGGAACACTTGATATACAACACTGAATCTGTATAAAATAATGGGGGAGAAAAACTTTCCTGTTAAGTAATACAGTATTAGGAATATTGACTTTAATTGAACAAGTCTCAAGTCTGATTATTTTAATATCCTTTTTGGAAGACCTCTTGAAAATGTATTGGTAAAGGAGTTTCTTTACTAGAAAAGGGGAAAAGGAAGTACATTTTTGACTAAATGGTAGAGGTTTTTTTCCTTAGCTTTAAGTTTGAAGAGGTATCATGAAAAAAGTAGCCTTTGAAATGAAACCTTGGGAAGGGGACTTACTTCCTCTAAGCTTCAGTGTGCATCCGTCTGTGGAACCAGGAACGTAAGAGTAGCAGAAGAATCCTAACTGTAGTCCTTTTCTAAAGGACGGATGTTCTTTTGTCCTGTGAATATATAAACAGTTTAATTTTGTGTGAAAGTTGGAGAAAAAATATGGGCAATTATTGAATGTTTTATTTTAGCAACTCATTTTTCTCTTCTGTTTTTCAGAATGGAGACAACAGAAAATGGCAAAGCCAGCCGGCAGTGAAGAATGACTTGAGGAACTAAAATTTACTATATTGCATACATATTTTGGGCAGAATTTGATATAAGTACTTTTACAGCAAGATTGTATAGTTATGTTGCCTGGACTGGTTTTTACATTTTTAAAATATTTCAACTGACTTTATCTTTTTTGTATTAATTGTAAAATTGGCACGTATATCAAAAATATACATTTGAAATTTGTCCTCCCAAATCACACAAATTTATTTTATGGTGAACAATGTTCCCTCTGGAAATGTTTTTTAAAAAATTCTTAGGCTTCTCTTTGCCAAATAAAAACTATTAAAATTTCTGAAATGTAAAATATTGGAGTATTCTTTTAGAAGAGAGTTGATTTAATGACTAACAATTTTTAGAAATTAAAATTATCAGGATTTGGGTGAGATTTGCAATGTTTAACATAAAATATTTCCTGTTAGTTTGCAACATATACGGTGCTTTCCCAAAAAACAATGTTGTTTTTATTTTATATTTGACTTTAAATTATTTTGTGTATGCATTGACCATTTAAAGGCAGAACTTTTAGGTAGTTGGTATAAATTTATATTTACCCATTTAAATAATGTTGCATTTTTTTTTCTGCTAAAAAATGTACTGTCCATTGGCTTTTCGTATTGAAAGAGAAGCATAAAGATTACTTCATAGACTTAGAAGAAAGGAAAGTTACTAGGTTATTGGTGTTTACCCCTGAATAGCATCTTGGTCTCCTTACATCTCAGAGGTGTCATGGTTATATGGCATATGTTTGGTGAGTCTCCTTGTGCTTCTTCACCTGGAGGCTTATAACATGCTACAAGAAACATGTTACTCCAGTGTTAGATGCTAATTCTAGGCTTGTCATTTTTCCCTGAGTGTTGAGTAGAGGACAGAGAAAGCTTTATTTAAACCTGCAGGTCAGTATTTTCTGTTAAAATGACTGGTGTTTAAACAAGGGTTAGGTGGGCTCCCTGGTCAAGGCAGTGAAATTTATATCGCTCTCTTTTGTCAACTACTGTCTTGGTCTCAGCCCTTCCATAGGTCCTCTCCTCTAGACTCGAGCTGTTTTTATCCTTACCATTGTGTGTAAATACACACTTACACAAATCCTACACAAGCATGACCAGGCCTGGTTAGCACCTCAAAGATTTAAGGAGCTGTAAACCCAATCCTGAATATATTCTGTTTGGGTTCTGATCTTTTGTGTTTTATTCTTGATACCCAGATTTCAACTTGTGCCCACTTGGGGACCCTGGTTTCTTTCTTTCTTTCTTTCTTTTTTAATTTTTAAATGTTTATTATTTATTTTTGAGAGAGACAGAGCATGAGTGGGGGAGGAGCAGAGAGAGACACACACACACACAGAATCTAAAGCAGACTCCAGGCTCTGAGCTGTCAGCACAGAGCCTGACACTGGGCTCAAACCCGTGAACCCTGAGATCATGATCCAAGCTGAAGTTAGATGCTTAACTGACTGAGCCACCCAGGTGCCCCACAAAAAAATTTTTTAATGTTTATTTTTGAGAGAGAGAGACAGAGATAGAGCATGAGTGGGGGAGGGGCCAAGGGAGATGGAGACACAGAATCCAAAGCAGGCTCCAGGTTCTGAGCTGTCAGCACAGGGCCCAACAGGGGGCTTGAACTCATGAGCCGTGAGATCATGACCGGAGCAGAAGTCAGACACCTAACTGACTGAGCCACCCAGGTGCCCCCCTGGTTTATTTCTTGATCCTAAAGTCCTCCACAATGTACCCTCAAAGACTGGGATCCTTTTTTACTCTCAATTTATGCTTCTCCCTTTCCAGTGTGCAAAGGCCATGCTACCTGTTGACAGTCTTATCTATATTGCAGTCTCTCTTTTTTTTTTTTTTTTTTTTTTTTTAATTTTTATTTATTTTGAGAGACTACAATCAAGGGAGAGAGATTGGAGCATTGAGTCCATTGACATTTGCAGTGAGTACTGAAAGATATGAATTTATTGCCATTGTGATGCTTGTAGAGTTGGAGTTTCTGGTGGTGGTCTCTGGTCCTTTGTTGCTTTTAGTCTTTTTTTTTCTCCCTTCAGAGAGTCCCCCTTAAAATTTCTTGCAGAGCTGGTTTAGTGGTCACAAACTCCTTTAATTTTTGTTTGGGAAACTTTTTATCTCTGCTTCTATTTTGAATGACAGCCTTGCTGGATAAAGAATTCTCGGCTGCATATTTTTCTGATTCAGCACATTGAATATATCCTGCCACTCCTTTTTGGCCTGCCAAGTTTCTGTGGATAGGTCTGCTGCTAACCTGATCTGTCTTCACTTGTAGGTTAGGGACTTTTTTTCCCTTGATGCTTTCATGATTCTCTCCTTGCCTGAGTATTTTGTGAATTTGACTATGATATGCCTTGTTGATGGTCAGTTTTTGTTGAATCTAATGGGAGTTCTCTGTGCTTCCTGGATTTTGATGTCTGTGTCTTTCCCCAGGTTAGGAAAGTTTTCCACTATGATTTGCTCACATAACCCTTCTACCCCTATTTCTCTCTCTTCCTCTTCTGGGACCCCTATGATTCTGATGTTGTTCCTTTTTAATGAGTCACTGATTTCTCTAATTCTTAAATCATGCTCTTTTGCCTTAATCTCCCTCTTTTTTTCTGTTTCATTATTCTCTATAAATTTGTCCTCTATATCACTGATTCTCTGCCTCATCCATCCTTGCCACTGAGGCATCCATCTGTGATTTCAGCCCAGTTACAGCATTTTTTATATCATTCTGACTAGTTTTTACTTCTTTTTTCTCTGCAGAAAGGGATTCTACTTTCGACCCCAGCTAGTATTCTTATTATTGTGATTCTAAATACTGGTTCAGAAATCTTGCTTGTATCTGTGTTAAATCCCTGGCTGTCATTTCTTTGTGCTCTTTTTTTTGGGGTGAATTCCTTCGTTTTGTCATTTTGAAGGGATAAAAGGAATTGAGGTAGAAAAATTAAAATTAAATTAAAAAAAGTATTAAAATTTAAAAATTAAACACACAAATAGAATAAATGATGCTAGAACCTAGGTGTGTTTTGTTCTGGGTGTTGGAAGTGGTTTGACAGATTAGAGAAAAAAAGGGTGGGGGGGGAATCATTTGAGAGTTTGAAAAAATGAATACACTGAAGTAGACTAAAATGAGATGATGGGAGTAAAATAGAATTTGGAAAAATTTACACAAAAGTAAAGAATATAGAAAAAAATTAAAAATGTTTGTAATAGAAATTTAAAATAAAAATGAAGTTTTTCTGCATTCAAGAAAAAGAAAAATGAAAAAGAAAAAAAAGGAAATCGTTTGAAAATTTGAAAAAGTGAATACGCTGAAGTAGGCTAAAATAAAATGATGGAAGTAAAATAGAATCTGAAAAAATTTACACAAAAGTAAAAAACATAGTAAAAAAATTAAAATATTTTTAATAAAAATTGAAAATAAAAATGAATTTTCTGTTTTCAAGAAAAAGAAAAGTGAAAAAGAAAAAAAAAAAGAAAATTGAATAGATGGACCTGCTAATAGATTGAAATAGGACTGAAATTACTTTTTTTTTTTTTTTTAATTTTTTTTTTTTAACGTTTATTTATTTTTGAGACAGAGAGAGACAGAGCATGAACGGGGGAGGGGCAGAGAGAGAGGGAGACACAGAATTGGAAACAGGCTCCAGGCTCTGAGCCATCTGCCCAGAGCCTGACGCGGGGCTCGAACTCACGGACCGCGAGATCGTGACCTGAGCCGAAGTCAGACGCTTAACCGACTGAGCCACCCAGGCGCCCCAGGACTGAAATTACTTTGTTTTCCCCTAGAAGTCAGACTATGAAGCACTTTATAGTCCATAAACTAAGTAGGCAGTGAGACTTGTGTTCTTGAAGAGCGAGATTGGCCCAGTTTGGCGGGGCTCAGTGTAACATCTCCACTGTCCACTAGATGGCGCTGCTAGCCTACTGAGGTGGATTGTTGTGTCGCTCATAGGTGCGTATGTGCATGCTCGGGAGCAGTGAAAATGGCGTCACCCAGCCACCCAGTCTCTAGTATCGGAACTCTGTTCTCCCTGATTAAAAATCACGCACCTGTCCTCTGTCTTCAGCTTTCGTCCACTCCCTGCTTTCTCACTGTGTGTGACCAGGCCCCAGGCAGTACCTCTCTCCTGAGTTTTGTCTCAAATGTGGCTGTTTTCCCCATCCCCTTACTTCTGAAGGACTGCGGCTTTGACCTGTTCTTCCCCTTTGTGGGAGGGTCTTACCGACCAATGGCCGAATGTTGGCTGCACCCAGGAACGCTTGTTGGACCCTGCTGCTGCCGGTGCCCAAGACTGCGGCCATGTGCCAGCCTGCCCCAGAAAAAGTTCACAAGATAGTGTAGCAGCAGCATTTCAGGGATTATGGAAAATCACAACACACATCTGGCACCTGGCTTCACCCTTAACAACCTTGTTCCAGCACCAGTGAATGTGGCCGTTTTCTGGGGTCTACTGGGACCAGGTGGCTTCAACAGTCTCTACCAAATGGCCTTCCAGCAGTGGAACCGCTTTCCCCAGTGTGGCCTGAGAACCTCCCGGACCCCACTCCGTTCCCGGGGATTCGCCTTTCCCACCAGAGCACCGCCAGGTATCAAGCTGTGGAGTTGCAGCCTTTGCGCTCCCCTTGTTTACAGTCTTAATGGAATTTAAACCCTCTCCTTTCTCCTTTCTCCCTTGTTAGTTTAGTTCCTGCAGCTGTTTCCAATATTCCACTTTCTCTCCAGCTGCTTTTGGGGAGGGGTGCTTTTCCCGTATTCTACCCTCCTCCCCAGTCTCCATCCTCTCTCTGCTTGCAAAAGCGGGTCCCTGTCTGCTGCAGCTTCTTACTCCCCAAGTTCACCTGTCTGTGCTGCATACCTGCTGAATTCTGTGGTTCAGGTTGTGCAGACTGTTGTGTTAATTCTCCAATCAGTTTTCTAGGTGTATAGGATGGTTTAGTGATGGTCTGGCTGTATTTCATGGACGCAAGACACACAAAAAACTTCCATGCTGTTCTGCCATCTTGACTCCTCGAGAAGGGGAGAGAGAGAATCCCAAACAGGCTCCGTACTGTCAGTGAGGAGCCTGATGTGGGGCTCAGACTCATGAGTTGCAAGATCATGACCTGAGCTGAAATCAAAAGTCAGATGCTTAACTGATTGAGCCACCCAGGCGCCCCTGCCATTTCCATTTTTAGATACTACATATGAACTGTTGTTATGCTCTACTATGGTGGGTGGGGGGATATTTCTATGGCTGCATTTAGAACTACTCTGCCAGTAGCTTTCTATAGATAGCTAGTGAATACATGCAAAAAGTTGGCTCAAATCTGGAGGCCAAAGAGAGATCACAAACAAGCTTTCAAGCCACTTCTGGAAAAATGAGAGAGGCTGACAGCACTCTGCCTGGTGCATTGGAGGATCCAGAGAAGGCATGCAAGCTTAAAAATTTTGCCACAAGAGGGAGCAAGAAGTGTGGAACAGATGTACCATAGAAGGTCTGAAATAGCCTCAGAATCTGGGAAGGCTGACAGTATCTATCACTCTTTTAAAGGCAGTTAGTAAAGATTGGAGGAGTTGACAGCTACTTCAACAGCAAACAAAGTCAGCAATGCAAAAGTTTAAGGCACATGAACAATCAAAGTAAGATGACCATAATCTTTCAGTAACTGAACCCAAAGACATATGATTTACCCAACAAAGAATTCAAAATGGCTATTTTAAGAAAACTCCATGAGTTGTAAGAAAACAGACAATTCAACAATATCAGAAAAACCACATATGAACAAAATGAGAAGTATAACAAAAATCATTAAGAATGAAACATTCTGGAGATACAGAATTCAATAGATGAAAATGTGATAGCATCAACAACAGGAGATCAATCAGAAGAAAGTGTCTAAGAGAGAAGACAGGGACTTTGAAATTATCCAGTCAGCGGAGAATGAAGAAAAAAGAATGAAAGGGTGAAGAAAGCCTAGGTGGTCTATGGGATGCCATCTAAAGAATCAATTTGTGAATTATTGGAATTCCAGAAAGAGGAGAGCGAGGGGGACAGCAAGCTTATTTAAAAATATAATGGCTGAGAACTTCCCAAACCTGATAGGAAATTTGGATATGCAAGTTCATGAAGCTCATAAGTCACCAAGCAAAATTAACTTAAAGAGATCTTCTCCAAGATACTTTATACTAAAACTCTAAAAAAGTCAAAAACAGAAACTGAAAAGGAGCAAGAGAAAAAAAAAGGCTTGTAACTTTCAAGTTAACTCCCATAAGTCTTTCTCAGCAGAAACCTTATAGGCTGGAAGAGAGTGAGATCTATCAGGAGTGCTGAAAGAAAAAACAAAAATTGCCAAACAGGAATACACTGTGGCAAAGCTGTCCTTCAGAAATGAAGGAGAAGTAAAGAATTTTCCCAAACAAAAGTTGAGGGAATTCATCATCACTAGACCTGCCTTATGAAAAATGCTGAAAGGAGTTCTTCAAGCTGAAATGAAAGGATGCTAATTAGTAACATGAAAATATGTAACACTGGGAAAGTATATAATCAAATTCAGAATATTCTAATACTATAATATGATGGAGTGTTAACATAACTCTAGTATAAAACTTAAAGGTCAAGAATATTAAAAATATAGCTACAATAATATGTTAATGAACACAAAAAGAGGTAAATTGTGTCATCAAAACCAAAAGGGGGAGGAGTAAAAGCATAGAGATGTATGTGATTGGAGTTATTATCAGTGAAAAATACACTGATATACATATAAGATATTTTATGTAAGCTTCATAATACCCACAAAGTGAAAACCTATGGTACATTCACAAAAGAGGAGAATCAAAGCAAACCACTACAGAAAATCATCATTTCTCAAAGGAAGGCAGCAAGAGAGGAAGAAAAGGATGCAAAAACTACGAAACAGCCAGAAAACAATAGTATGACATTAGTAAGTCCTTACCTATCAACACTCTAAATGTAAATGGATTGAATTCTCCAATCAGAAGACATAGAGTGGCTAGATGGATTAAAAAACAAGACCCAATTATATGTTGCCTAACAGAGACTTACTTCAGCTTTAAAGACACACAAAGGTTCATCAGTGAAAGGATGGAAAGAGATATCCGATACAAATAGAAACCAAAAGAGAGCAGGTAGCGATACTTATATCAGACAAAATAGACTAAGCCAAAAACAGTACCAAAAGACAAGGGAGTTTATTGCATAATGATAAAGGGGTCAATTCATCAAGAAGATATAACAATCGTAAATACATATGCATTCCAAATCAACCTAAACATATTAAGCACATACTAAGTGGCCAGAAGGGAGAAATAACAATACAATAACAGTAGGGTATTTCAATTTCCCAATTTCAACAATGGACAAAACTGACTGGATGGAAAGGAAACATTTGACTGGAACTATATTCTAAACCAAATGCACCAGCAGACATATATAGAACATTCCATCCAAGAGCAGCAGAATATACATTCTTCTTAAGCCACATGGAACATTCTCTGGGATAGAGCACATGATAGGTCACAAAACAAATCTTAACAAATTTGAGAAGGTTGAAATCATGCAACATGTATTATTTTTTTTTAATTTTTTTTTAACATTTTATTTATTTTTGAGACAGAGAGAGAGCATGAATGGGGGAGGGGCAGAGAGAGAGGGAGACACAGAATCGGAAGCAGGCTCCAGGCTCTGAGCCATCAGCCCAGAGCCCGACGCGGGGCTCGAACTCACGGACCGTGAGATCGTGACCTGAGCTGAAGTCGGACACTTAACCGACTGAGCCACCCAGGCACCCCACAACATGTATTATTTTGACCACCATGTTGTGAAACTGAAATTAATATCAAAAGGAATATTGGAAAATTTACAAATATGTGGAAATTAACACATCCCTGAACAACCAATGGGTCAAAGACGTCAAAAGAGAAATAAAAAAATATCTTGAAACAAATGAAAATGTAAACACAACATACACAAACTTATGCTATTATGCAAAAGAGGGAAGTTTGCAGTGATAAACATCTGCATTAAGAAAAAAAAGATCTCAAATAAACAATCTAATTTTACACCTCATGGAACTAGGAAAAGGAGAACAATTGTAGTCCAAAGTTAGCAGAAAGATCAGAGCAGAAATAAGTGAAATAGAGGTGAGAAAAACAATAGAATCAACAAAACTCAAAACTGGTTTATTAAAAACAAAAAATGGACAAATCTTTAGCTATATTAAGAAAATAAGACTCAAATAAAATTATAAATGAAAGGAGACATTACAGTTGATATTACAGAAATACAAAGGATAAATAAGAGACTACTATTAACAATTATATGCCAATAAATTGGATGACCTAGAAGAGATGGGTAGATCCCTAGAACCATATAATGTACCAAGACTGAATCATGAAAAAATAGAAAATCCGAGCAGACCAATAACAAGGAAATTGAATCAGTAATAAAAAACCTCCCAACAAAGAAAAGCCCAGAACCAGATGGTTTCACTGGTGAATTCTACCAAAGGTTTAAAGAAGTAATGCAAATCCTTCTCAAACTCTTCCAAAAAAATGAAGAAGAGAGAACACTCCCAAACTCATTCTATGAGGTCCCCTTATCTTCATGCTAAGGCCAGATAAAAACACTATAAAAAAAACTACATCTGATGAATATAGATAGAAATTCTCAACAAAATATTAACACAATATTAGCAAATAAAATACAACAGTATATTCAGAAAAGGATTATTTTTACACCATGATCAAGTCAGGTTTATCCCTGGGATGCAAAAATGTTTCAATATACACAAATCAATAAATGTGATACATGACCTTAATAGTATGAAAGATAAAAATCACCTCAATAGGTGTAAAATAGCATTTGACAAAATAAAACATCGTTTCATGACAAAAATGCTCAATAAATTGTGTATAGAAGGAATGTATCTCAACATAGTTAAGGCCATATATGACAAACCCACCACTAACATATTTAATGGTGAAAGGTCCAGAGCTTTTCCTTTAAGTTAGGACCAAGATAAGTGTACCCACTCTCATCACTCATTCAACATAGTACCGGAAGTCCTAGCCAGATAAATCAAGCAAGAAAAAGGGATAAAAGGTACCCAAATCAGAAAAGAAAGAAGCAAAATTGTCTTTGTTTGCAGACGATATTATTTTATATAGAGAAAATCCTGAAGATTCCACCCAAAATCTTGCTGGAACTAATCAAGAATTCAGTAAAGTTTCAGGATAAAAAATCAACATATAGAAATCAGTTACATTTCTGTACACTAACAATAAAATGTCTGAAAAGTAAATAAAGCATCCCCATTTACCGTAGCATCAAAAAGAATACAATACTTAGGAATAAATTAACCTAGGAGGTGAAAGTTCTATGCACTGAAAACTGTAATACATTGATGAAAGAAATTGAAAAAGACACAAAATATGGAAACATATCTCGTGTTCATGGGTTGGAAGAATTAACAATTTTAATATGTCCATACTACATAAAGCCATCTATGGATTCAATGCAATCCCTATGAAATTCCAATGGTGAAAAATTTATTTTCACCAAAATAAAACAGTTTGTATTATTTGTATGGAACCACAAAAGATCTTGAGTAGCCAAATCAATCTTGAGAAAGAACAGAACTGGAGACCTCACATTTCCTCATTTCAAACTACACTACAAACTTATTTAGTCAAAACAGTATAGTTGTTACCATAAAAATAGACACATGGACCAATAGAACAGAATTGAGAGCTCAGAAATAAACCCTCACAGATATGGTCAACTAATATTGTAAAAGGGAGCCAAGAGTACTCAATGGGGAAAGCCTAGTCTCTTTAATAAATGATGTTTCGAAAAAGTGGATATCCGCATGCAGAAGAATGACATTGGCCCCCTACCTCATGAAATCTAACTTGTAATGGATTTCAGACTTAAACCTGAAGCCATAGAACACCACACAAAAGAAGGGAAAAAATTCCTTGACATTAGTCTTAGCAATGATTTTTTTGATATGATCACCAAAGCACAAGCAACAAAAACAAAAATACAAATACAAAAACAAAAACAAAAAAACAAACAAGTGGGATTGTATCAATCTAAAAAAGCTTCTACACAGCAAAAGAAACAATAAAATGCAAAGGCACCTTACAGAATGGGAAAAAAATATTTGCAAACCATAGATTTGATAAGGAGTTAATAAGAAGAAATATAAAGACCTCATAAAAATAGCAAAGAGAGACTGAACAGATATTTTTCCACAGAAGACATACATATGGCCACCAGTACATGAAAAGGTGCTCAACATCGCTAATCACCAGGGAAATGCAAGCCAAAGCCTCAATCAGACATCACCTCACAACTGTTAGAATGGCTATCATTAAAAAGACAAAAGTTAGTAAGTATTGAAGAAGATGTGGAGAAAATGTAACCCTTATAAATCTGTCGGTGGGAGTGTAAATTGGTGCAGCCATGGTAGAAAACAATATGGAGGTTCTAAAACATTAAAAATAGAGCTACCATATGATCCAGCAATCCAATTCTGGGTATGTATCCAAAAGAAATAAAAACCTAATCTTGAAGAGATATCTGCACTCCCATGTTCAGTGCAGCATTATTCACAATAGCAAAGATATGGAAACAAGCTAAGTGTCCATCAATGGATGAATGGATAAAGTAGATATGTTATTTATATATAATAAAATATTGGTCGTGAGAATGAAGGAAATTCTGCCATTTGAGATAACATGGATGGGCCTTGTGGGCATTATGCTAAGTGAAATAAGTAGGACAGAGAATGGTAAATACTGCATGATATGTCTTACATTTTCATAGAGAATGGAAGGGGTGGGGCTTGGTGGGAAATAGGGAAATGCTGGTCAAAAGATACAGACTTTTCAAGTTATAAGACTGGAATAAGTTCTGGGAACCTAATGCACAGCATTGTGATTATAATTAGTAATACTGTGTATTATATACTTGAAAGTTGCTAAGAGAGTAGATATTAAGTGTTCTCACCACAAAAGAGAAATGGTATTTATGTGATGTGATAGAGATGATAGCTAATGCTATGGTGGTAATCATTTTGCAATACATATATGCATTAAATCAAGTGTACACTTTAAATTTACCCAATATTTTATGTCAATTATATTTCCTTTTTTAAATAATTTTTTTTTTTTTTATTTTTGGCACAGAGAGAGACAGAGCATGAACGGGGGAGGGGCAGAGAGAGAGGGAGACACAGAATCGGAAACAGGCTCCAGGCTCTGAGCCATCAGCCCAGAGCCTGACGCAGGGCTCGAACTCACGGACCGCGAGATCGTGACCTGGCTGAAGTCGGACACTTAGCCGACTGCGCCACCCAGGCGCCCCTAAATAATATTTTTAAAATGTTTATTTAGTTTTGAGAGAGAAAGAGAGAGAGACAGAGCACAAGTGTGGGAGGGGCAGAGAGAGATGGAGACACAGAATCAGAAGCAGGCTCCAGGCTCTAAGCTGTCAGCACAGAGCCCGACATGGGACTGGAACTCATGAGCTGCAAGATCATGACCTGGGCCAAAGTCAGATGCTTAACCCACTGAGTCACCCAGGCGTCCCTATGTCAAATATATTTCAAGAAAGGTGGGAAAAAGATGCTACCGACGTAAATCTCCCTCATTTTTGTAATCATAGTGTAATACACAATATTCACAATCCTCTTATTATCACATGATATGTTTGACAAAAATATTACAGTCATAAATATTGTGAGATTTTACCCCACAAAGTTCCATTTTATTTGAATATTGTTCAAAATCACCATGTGGCTATGCACAAACATCATTATAACTTAATATAGCATAGACTTTTTAATGTGTGGATTGCTTGACATTGATGCTTCATGTAAGTATTAAGAATCAACCTGAACAATACACAGCTTAGTTTTGGAGGAAGGTCACCAAGTGTTTGAATTCTTGAATATTGCTCTGTATTCCTGACTTTATGGTACACTTAGGTGCCCTTAGTTGAGGAAAAAACAGTCTATGGTATTTTGTTCAAGATTGTTTTATGAAGCACTGAGTTATTTGCCTTGTTATTACTGGCACATTTCAATTAAAGTTACTAGTACAATTGCACCTATGTAGAGGACAAAAGTGTCCAGATGCTAATTTTGTTATGGACATGTTGCTAATGTGAGCAAATCTAGAAATTTCCATAATATTGTGAAGATTTGAAGGATTAGATTTAATTTAGGAGACTCTGGGATCTGCATTTATACTTATCAAGTTTTATTCCATTCATCTCTTTCCATAATTAAAATGAACATATTCTACTGAACCATATGAAATTGCCATTTTTATTTAAAAAACATAACTGAAAACTGGCAATTTCATATGCTTCACTACATATATTTGTCTTTATATCTTGTCTGAATATTCAACAGAAACTATAAATGTAGGAAGTTGTGAATACTGAAATAATTTCCTTCTAGTGAAAGGTGAAAACTTAATTTAGTGTCTGCTTAGAAGTGTTATTTGTAACATTTTATTTTTTTTAATGCTTATTTATTTTTGAGACGGAGAGGGAGACAGAGCGTGAGCAAGGGAGGGAGGGCAGAGAGAGGGAGACACAGAATCCAAAGCAGGATCCAGGCTCTGAGCTGTCAGCACAGATGAGGGACTCAAACTCACAAACTGTGAGGTTGTGACTTGAGCCCAAGTCTGACGCTTAACTGTCTGAGCCACCCAGGCGCCCCTTATTTGTAACATTTTAAATTAATTCCATTGTTGCTCTGAGTCAATTGAAAATGAAAAGCTCTAAGGGAGAAAAAGTAATATTGAGTTAAAATGCCCCTATAATTTCTTCCTTTGTAAGAAATGGGATAATAGTGAACTTATTTAAATTAGAATATTAAAAGGAGGGGGATATATATTGTCCTTATTTAAAAACTGGCATCATATTACATTTATGTACTTACCAAGTTCAAGGACAGTCATTGTGGATCATGTTTAAAGGGGTAGAAGAGAAGGAAAAATAAAGGTCAGAGTGGTAGAAATAAAGAAATGTCATAGGACCTGTAGAGATGTTCAGAAGGCTGAAGTCTAAGAGAAGGTCAGCCAAAGGATATGTCAGCCAAGATGCTGACAATTACTTCCAAAAAACCATTTCCATGGAATGGTAGAAGTAGAAAGTACATTGCAGCTATTGAGTTATTACTTGAAGGAAGTTAGAAGTAGGGGATATAAGTGTGGTCAGCTGTTTCAGAGGCATTGTAACAAAAGTATCCTTGCCTGTTATGAGAGAACAGAATTGAGGGAAGGTTTGTTATTTTTTGGTAGCCTTAAAATCAATATGATGAGTTTGTTAGCATGCTAAAGGTAAAAATAAAATGGAGAAATAAATATCTAATAATTCTTTGCTCATATATAGTAAAACTTTAACCTATTATAGAATTTATTATTTAGTGTTAAATTATTTGTGTCTTTGTGCTGAAGACTGTAATGATTGACTTGAGTTGGCAATCGATGGCATTTTTCACATTGGGAGATGCTGTTGCCACTGGTGCAATTTCTTTTCTTAATGGATGAGTCTTTACATGATTTGTTTATGGCAGTGGTGGCCTGGGGGAGATAAATTTGCAATTGGCCATCCAAGCTTGCAAGGCAAAATAAATGACTAGAATTAACTGGTAGTGTGTTAATACAATTAACACAGAGGATAAAATTATTTATTGCTCATTCTCTGGCAATTTGATTCATGAATTGTTTATTTTACCTAATTTCTGTATCAATTAGCCCTGTTTCTTATGCAGTTGTTGATGCGTGTGGATTTCTCATAACATTACTTACTTTTTCTCTGGCTAATGATTCCATTTCATAATGTCACAGGAGCTGATATTTTGGAGGCTGGGAGAATGGTGGCTCTTGTTTCTGTGGCTGCGATTACATTTTCTCTGTAAGGCTGACTCTGGGAAGACAGTGGTACCCCTCTCCCTCACTGCGGGGAAGGCAGAGCTTCATACCCATTAGAGGTGGCTTTCAAGGCCTTAATACCTTGAAGGTATCTTAAGGCCTTAGTATCACTTACTAAATTTCCCCCTTGAAACACCTGGGACAGCGGTAAAAGAAAAGTCTTCTATTGCTTACAGGAATGGTAAGCTACACTTTCTGCTCTTACCAGTCAGTATACATACACTTACCAACAGAGCCAGAAAGATATTTCTAATCTAGGGGCTATTTTCTATGCTAATTGAAGCAAGAATGCTGTTTTCAATTAATGACCCACTGTCTGGCTCCAGAATCAGGCAGATCCCATTATATGTCATGTTCTCTGTTGTGCCAATTTTGTATTCTGGTAACATAGCATATGCAAAGTTTGGATGGACATTTCTATCAGGCCTCCCTCTGTAGGTTAAAGGTCACTTCCTGGATTTTTCTGTTAGGACACCATTTCAGAACACTGCCATTGGCTAAACATAAAGCACTGTTATACCAGGATGTAATAGTAGACCCTGGTCTCAGGGTCATTAATACAATTTGTTCAGGTTCAGTGGAATTTAGATAGTCAGTGAGTTTAGCCAAAACAAAAAACCCCCAAAAAACCCCAAAAAACAAAAAAACAAAAAAACAAAAACACCCCAACCAAACAAACAAAAAACAAAAAACCAACCCTCTCTCTTTTCTTTACAAATGGGTAGAAACTGTTTTTTGTGCATGGAGTGTTTAACTGTGGCAGGGAGTATTTCTGGGCAGGTTCAGTTCAATGGTGAAAAGCATCTGAGCAGCCAGGGCCCCAGAATCTGGCATAAAGAATCAATTCCTGAGGGAAACAATGAAAATCCATTCAAAGGGGGGTATCCATGTAGTATTTGATGAGAAGCATTAAATTGCAGCCAGCTGTCTGGGCCTGAAGGATATTCATTTGCTGATTTTATGGCAAGTATCAAGTGAGCTGAGTTGCCATCTTCCAGATCATAAAATGTGTCATGAAGGATTGGGAAATGAAGTCTGTGCCCAATAGTTGATGTTATCAATTGAATCGGATGAACAACTTTTGGAAATGTGTTGGTTTGACCTAGAAGGAGCACACAAGAAACAAATTTCAACAAATATCAACAAATACCAGTCTTCATTTAAATGTTGAAGGATGTCTTGATGATTGACTTGCTTCACCATATTCATTTTTTGACCTGCTTTGTATAGGAAAGTGGGAATGCATCTATTGATACTCAGTAGATATATGTGTGCATTAGTAGGCCACTTTGTGTTTGGGTACCACATAAGTAGCCCCAGAGATGAGTGAAAGAGACTGACTTCTTTCATCTCTGTTTTTAGCCTTTGATTTGGGATACTGCCTCCATCTACTCAAGAGTCAGTTTCATTTGTCTCAAGCTCAGTCAGACCTTCTTCTACCATTTTCTTTCTCCCTCTTGTCTTCCCTCTTCTTTCCTTCTTAATCTTTCCTCATAATCAGTTAATAGATTTTGCATTTTGGCTTGAGGCTGCTTTAATATATTCATAGAATTTGTTAGTTTCCAAATTTCTTAATTCTTTCAGTCTTAAATTAAGTATGAAGAAAATCTTGAAATTAGTTCATCAAGCAACCAAATCTGGGCTGGGGGCAGCGGGCCCAAATTCCTAAACTGATTGTGTGTGTGTGTGTGTGTGTGTGTGTGTGTGTGTGGTTAAGAGCTCAATGGGGAAAAATTTTTTTAATGTTTATTTATTTTTGGAGAGAGAGAGAGACAGAGTGTAAGCAGGGGAGGCACAGAGAGGGAGACACAAAACCTGAAGCAGGCTCCAGGCTCTGAGCTGTCAGCACAGAGTCTAATGTGAGGCTCGAACCAATGAACCATGAGATCATGACCTGAGCAGAAGTCAGACACTTAACCAACTGAGTCATCCAGGCTCCCCTAAATGGGGCAATTTTTTTAAAGTTCAGCATATAAAAGTCATATAATTGAACAAAGGTGTAGAAATGAGCTAGTGCTTGCTGTAATTAACTAACTAAATTAAGACATTTAATTTCAAAGAAGCTGGAGAGAAACTGAAGCTCAGCATTGACATGGTGTGGGGTTGTCTGAGAAGGAAGTTGGAGTGACTTATTATCAGAAAAATGGGAATATGCTTCAATACAACAAGGGTAGGTTGCTTTAGATACTGTGGGTAGCTGAGGTGCCTGGGTGGCTCAGTTGGTTGAGCATCCAACTGTTGGCTCAGGTCATGATCTCACAGCTCATGAGTTCGAGCCCTGCACAGGGTTCTGTGCCTGGATCCTGCTTTGGATTCTGTGTCTCCTTCTCTCTCTCTGCCCCTCCCCTGGCTTGCTCTCTGTCTCTCAGAAAATGAAATAAAATAAAAAATGTTAGATACTGTGGGTAGCACCAAGTTGGCAAGATGCGGAGTGTCATGCTACCGGAAAAAGGATACTGAATCTAGAAGAGAGAATAGGGCACTCACTTAATGAACAAAAAGACTTTTTTTAAAGTGAGACCTGAGCATTGCTGCATGTTTCATGAGACTAGTTAACAGTATATGTTCTGACTCCTAGGGAGATGACTTCAAACAGGCTCAGATTTCATTAGCCTTACCATTCCTTGATGATAGAAATGCTTACCTGGGTGTGACATGTCCTCAGGTTTTTGAGATTCAGAGTGGAGAGCACATGTTGCCAGAATCCTTCTTGCTTGAAGCAATTCATATTTATTGAAAGACAAACTGGTTGCACTTTGTCTAAATAATGTTTCTGGAAACTCTGTAGTGAATCCAGATAAAATGGTGAGCATCTATTTAATTGAGATGCTTACTTCAAACATAGTAAATGCCCCAGAATTAAATATTGTCCATGAAAGTTACCATACAAGTAGGTTTTCATATGAAACAAGTTCTAAGAAAATCATTCTGATGTGGATTATCTTAACCCAGGGATAACAGTTTATATATCATAAACATTCACCACACACTAGGCATTCTGCTAAGTGAATATTTTATTTTATCTTCACAATAAATATACTAGTATAACTGTTATCCTCAATGTATAAATGATTAAAATGAAATAATAAAATTAAGTAACTATCCAAGGTCATACACATAGTATATTATAGAGCTAGATTTTGAACTCCTGTCTGACTATAGATACTGAATTCTTAATCACAGTACTGCAGGTGTTAACAGTATATCATGAGACAGAAGCTAAATGAAAAATGATGGTCTTAACTTTACCAATAGAAATTGAGTTTGTTAGCAAGGATTTATCTGTGATGGACCATAAGGTTGCAATGTCTTATGATTAGTGTCTTTCTGAAATAATTTAGGAACGATAATAAGTAGACAGAGCATAGTGTAAGTGATAGCTTGAAGTTCCTTACAGGACTGTGAAACTTTGACATATCTGAATATTGTATTTAATTTGTATGGGGCATAAGATAATACTGTATTTGTTTGCTGATTTCTTAGGTAGTATATTTTTATTTTTTTTCCTCCTGAAAATGCCTATGTTCCTTGTAGAAATATTGGAAAATACAGAAAATATATGGAAAAGGAAGTTAAAAACTCATAATTTCACTGCAGTTAACATTTAGGTACTCTATTTTAATCTTAATATTTTAACCAACATTTGCTGGTTACTGCTTGTTACTATAAAGATTCACTGAAAAATAGAGCAAATAGAAAATTAACCAACTGCTACAAACTTGCCTTGTATACTGTTAATGTCATAAGAGGTCTCATATCTTTTTTAATGTTTATTTATTTTGGGGAGAGAGCACAACGGGGGGAAGGGCAGAGAGAGGGAGACAGAGGATCCAAAGCAGGCTCCGTGCTGACAGCAAAGAACCTGATGTGGGACTCAAACTCAGGAACTACAAGATCATGACCTGAGCCAAAGTTGGACACTTCACAGACTGACCACCCAGGTGCCCCAGTAGTCCCATATCTTGCTGTGAATACGTTTTTGGAGTTATGTGGGTGATTTAACACCATTTCAGTAGAATCCAGGTTAAACACCATGTTGCCTGGAAAAGGTTTGCTAGTTCTTAAAAATTTGCTGTGAGCTAAATATTCTCTGCCTGAGTACCAGTGAGTAAGAACATGCTTTATAATCTTTGAGCTCATACCTTCTGGTACCTAGAGGACTTTGCAAGTTTGGGAAGCTCAGAAAGGAAGGAAACAGATAAATCATGTAACTGAGTAAATGATGAGGTCTCCTTAGAATAAGGTTGGGTTTTCATAATCATATCACATGTCGAGTCAGATGTGCCATCCCCTACAAAGTTTGTGTTTACGCTCATGCCAAGAGGTAAAATTGTTTCCATAGGAATGGGGAATGAATGAATCTGGTGACAAACTGTAGGAGTCTCAAACATATGTTTATGCTCATGAAGATGCTTTTGTTTTAGCTGACTTGACAGGTGCAACTGGCTGAACTCAAGGGGAAAATGCGAGGCTGCCAATGTCTCCCTTGCTGATGCTGAAAGAGTCAAGAAACTGTAAGATGACTGTACAGATCTTTCCAGGTAGGCTGGAACAGGGCCACTCCAGTTGCTGAGAAATGTTGTCATTGAAGATAGTCCTTCTGAAAGTGTGACTCTATTTTGCATTACTTCCTGAGAGATAGAGGACCCAAGAAAAATGAGGGTACTTGGAGAAGGCAAGTAGGGCTTGTGAATGCCAAGCTTGATTAATCGATTCTGAGACAAGGTCAGATAAAACAGGAGGCTTTTGTACTTTTATTCTGTGGATCAGGGTGTGCTCCTTTATTGCCTATTCTGTAAAGTCTAGTTTTTTTTTTTTTTAAATAACATTGACACTGTGGAAGTTCTACTCTGAAGGAAGTCGACATTTGTGAATGAAGTAGCTATTAATAGAAGGAATAACCTTCTAGGTTTGTTGTCAAGGTCATTTCCTTTAAGAGATTTTGTGACACCAACGTGTGTAGTGGGCTTTTAATCTCCACGTACCTTAGTGTATTTAGAATAAGGTCAGGATCAGGGTTAGGAGCAAACTGTCTTAAGGGAGCAAATAAACTAGGAATTGATGATGCCTCATCTTCAGGGATCTAGTGAAGCAGAGAAAGGTGGGTAATGAAACAGAAAGGCTTGCTTGGTTTTGTTGACATTTCACTGATGTGATTGAGATAGCCCCTAACTGTCTCGGTCTTCTTCTTTGAGATTTGTAAAGTAATATCCAGACTTCTATCTTAAAATATAATATTTGGGGAAGATACTTACAGGAAGCATGATATTGAAAAACTTGTATTAGCTCAGTCAGTAATGTAGAAACCTCATATTCCACAGTCTCTGCTAACCAGTGGAATTCTAAAGAGTGACCTTATAAAGGAAAGGCATGCCTAGGATCTTCAGCCAAGACTGGAGGTTTCCACAGGTGCTTGTTTATCTTGCTTGTGAATGGACTCATAGTCACTAAGGAAGGATCCAAGTGAAATAGTCTGCCAGTGCATATACCAAAAAAGAGATGCTCTTGAACACTAAGACTTTCAGTAGCTGCTTTAACAGTAATTTCAGCTATAATGGTGGAAAACTCCCTTGAGTCTCCTTGAGTCCTAACGCTGAAGATTTAAAAGAATAACACAGCATGGATTATTGCTTTATTAGCAATCCCTTAATTTTATGTAGTTCTTCAGAGTATCCATAGTATTCTCACATACATCATCTCATTGCTACCTCTGATAACGAGGAGGGAAGGAATGGCAATTATTATAATCCTTAGTTTGTGGTTGAAGAACTCATTCAAAGTGGCTAATTAAAATGCCCAAAGACACAGAGTAAGAGCCTGATCCACATTTCAGGTGTCCTGACTTCAAACTGGAAGGTAGGGATTTTAGTGGAAAAGTTGTGGGTTTTGGAGTTAGAAAGTTTATAAGTTCAGTTTGTCACTTAGACTAGTTATATGCTTTTGAGTTATTTAACTGATCTGAGCCTCAGTTTTTTTTCAATATATGAAATTTATTGTCAAATTGGTTTCCATACAACACCCAGTGCTCATCCCAAAAGGTGCCCTCCTCACTACCCATCACCCACCCTGAGCCTCAGTTTTTAAAAATAAAATAGGTAAAATAACATTTTCCTTGCAGACATATTTTGAATATTAATTGATATAAGGTAATTTGCCAGTTTCCTGGCACCCAGATAAGACCTTTACTCTACCGTGCCTTTCCTGTTCCTTTCTTTCCTTTTCCCTTTCCTGGGACCTTTCTTATCTTTCTCCTCCCTGTTTTCTTCCCTGTGTCCTTCTCTTCACCTTACTTGTGTCTTTTCTCCCTTGCACCCTTCCTTTTATTTTTCTGTATCCTCTTCTTTCCATCCTTCCCTTCACTTTGCTTTGCTATATTTCTTCTTTTTAATTTTTATTAAAAATTTTTTTTCAAGTTTGTTTTTGAGGGGGGTGGGGTGGGGAGAGGGCACAGAGAGAGAGGGAGACACAGAATGTGAAACAGGCTCCAGGCTCTGAGCTGTCAGCACAGAGCCTGATGTGAGGCTCAAACTCTAAACGGTGAGATCATGACCTGGGCTGAAGTTGGACACCCAACTGACTGAGCCACCCAGGTGCCCCTATGTTATATTTCTTTATCTCATATTTTTTGCATCTAGACCAACAGGGGATCTCCTTTTAGATGGCAGTACTGGTTAGTGGTCACTGAAGTTACTAAATGTGTTGTCTCTCTCTCTTTTTTTTAATGTTTATTTATTTATTTTGAGAGAGAGAGAGAGAGAGACAGAGACAGAGAGAGAGTATGTGCATGCATGTGAGCAGGAGGAGGGGCAGAGAGAGAATCCCATGGACTGTGAGATCATGACCTCAGCTGAAATCAAGAGTCAGATGCTTAACCGCTCTAGCCAACCAGGTGCTTCGCTCAGTGTGGTTTTTTAAGTAGAAGCGCCCATGGTTGGGTTTCAGTTCAGAGTTGAGTCATGATGCTGACGTCTAGAAGATCTTGGCTATGCTGAGTGGAAATTCAAGCAGTGACTCTCACAGATCCCAAAAGCCTTTGAGTGGGGGATAGCACCAGTTTAATACTGAAATGAGCAGGCTTGCTAAACCAAAAGATTAAGTATAAAAAAGTGTAAAAATTATTCTAGATCTTTTAAGAATAGGAACATGTTATTTATTTTTAGAGTCAAATGAATGGATTATATTTGTGATGCATTCTTAAGGCTTCCATTTCCTCCCTTCATCTCCAAGACTTTCAAACGTGGTAACTGTTATGGAGCCCACAAACCTTGTAAGGTCCCGGCTCTGCTAACTTCTCTAGCCTCATTTCCTGCCACTCCCCAACTTGTGCTGTGTTCCAGCAATACCAAATTTTATGTGGTTTCCTAAACACACAAGGTTTGTTGTAACTGTTGGTTTTTGTACCGATTCAACAGGTCCATACCTGTAAATCATTCCAATGGTTTTTGTAACCATGAAACAAGTCCTTCTTTGAACCTAGAGTGTCTTTCCTCCTTTCCCAGTTAGCTAGCTGCTTCAACTTTAAAAATCCGTCACGGGCATTACTTCATCCAAAAAGTTTTTGCCAGCATCCTTCCCCAAATTGAACTAAGCTACTAATTTAGCCTCTATATCTAATATATGGTGCTGTAACTGCACACATTACTCTATATTCTAATTTTTTAGTTATCATTTTTTACATTTTTGCATACCCTTCTGGACTATTAGACTGAGTTCCTTAGTGGCAGTTTATTCATATTATCTCCTATTCCTAGTTCGGGGATCTGGCAAATAGTGGGCACTCACCAAATCCTTATCTAATGAATGAATAAATAAATGAAAAAAACAATGAAAAAAAAGATGCAATAATATATGTGGAAGCACTTTACAAATTGTGAGTTGCTATGTCGGAGTTAGTGTTATTGGCCTGAACTATAATCTTCATAGTTTTGCATAAAAATCCTTTTAGAAATTAAAAGCAACTTTGCAGAGATAACCTTCAAAAATTTAGGTTAAGTGGAATAGCAAATGACATGGTTATTTCCACATTGGAAAATTATTTGAAGAAAATAAAAAAGAATCGAAATGTAGAACTGTTTTTTTAATCAATTTTTCATAGATACTGCATGAGCACAATATAAAATTCACAGTGTACTTTAAAAAAAAATGTTTATTTTTGAGAGGGCCAGGGAGGGACAGAAAGAGAGGCAGACAGAAGATCTGAAGTGGGCTCTTTGCTGACGGCAGCAACTCCAATTTGGGGCCCGAACTCACGAACCATGAAATCATGACTCGAGCTGAAGTCTGGCACTTAACTAACTGAGCCCCCAGGCGCTCCTTTTTTAACCCCCTCACACTGGTTGCTCAGCTTCCAGTTTCTCTCCCTTACTGCCAGCATAATATTGAGACATATTCTGTGCTTATAAGGCATGCATGTATACAGGACACTGCCTTTTGAAAGAGAAAAAGAGAAAGGACTGCTTTCAATTAATGCATGGTCCCTGAGTGTAAAGTAAAATGACATGAAAAATAAAAGTTAAGTTCTCAAGATTTCATTTATTTCAGGAGGTAGTTTTCCAATTCCATAAATTTCCACAATAAACTTTGCTTTAAGATTCCAGTGAAATGTCTCTTCTTCTTCCCATTTGTGATGGTCTTCTGTTCCTCACTCTTTCTCTAATCTAAGATTTTACTTCTCCAAAGCCTGCCTGGTTCTTTTGACTAAGTCCATAAGGTGAGCACCACACGGAACTGCCCTGCTACTTTTGAATGAAGACACTTGCCCATTTGGAGAAGAAAACAAGCTTTCTCCCCTTACTTCATTTCTAGCCAGCACATGAAGGGTAAAGATGATGGGGGCTATTTGTGTTCACTAGAAACAAAGATCTCCAGACACCAGCACCACGATTTGATGATCTCTTCCGTCATCTTCTAAAGGCAGTCCTTGCAAGGTCTTCGTAGGAGAACCAAATTCCAGCCATCTTGGAAGTTTGATGCTGTGAACGAGTGTAACCTGTTCAATTACACGTGAAACAGTGTCTGAACTTGCCAATAGGAAGAGATTTTAAACTTGCTTGCTCTGTCCCTCTGGCAGAGCCTTGGTACCAAGAGTTAAAGGTCTATATTGAGGTCTTTGTCAAGTTTAATCATAAACAGTTTTTTTAAACCCTAAAAAAAAAACATTCTTTCATCTTAGGCTTATAAAGTCCTTAAGAAAAAACACAAACTTTGAGTACAAATCACAAAATAATCATTAAACTCATTAAAATACTTTGCTAAAGGGGTGCCTGGGTGGCTCATCAGTGAAGCGTCCGACTTTGGCTCAGGTCATGATCTCACAGTTCATAGGTTCAATCCCCCTGTTGGGCTCTGTGCTGACAGCTCAGAGTCCGGAGCCTGCTTCGGATTCTGTGTCATCCTCTCTCTCTGTGCCTCCCCTGCTTGCACTCTCTCTCTCAAAAATAAATAAATATTTAAAAAAATTAAAAAAAATCTTGGCTAAGTATTTCACCAAAAAAAGTTTTTTAAATTACCATATATATATATATATGTATATAAAATACAATATAGTAATTATATATAACTATATATTATATGTAATATATATGACATATATAACTATAACTAGCAACTAGTTAATATGACTAACAATTAAGATGTGTCAAACAATGCTGTATTCTATTAAATTAGAATGTTGAATTATTTTTCTTCTCAGACTGGTTTCCTCATAGTAGATTGTTATTTATCAGCCTTTAAAAACAGTTTAATTTTCTTAGTGCTCTGAGACACCTACATATAAATTATTAAAGGGATCAAGTTGGAAAATTTTTGCCCTATTTATTTTTAGTATCTATAAAGAAACAATGCTGAGCAGATAAGTAAGAGCTCCTTAGATGCTTACCTGAAATTGACTCGTTTTCCCTTGGAAGGCATATGGAGAAATTGGATGATTATCCAATAATAGCAACTGCATCTGGCATGCCATGAAGAACTCAGATCTCTTCATATGAAGGGTGCCCAGTCACAGTCAGCATATTCATGGACACAGATGTCACAACCAGCACAAGATTTGGTATCACTGAAACTCTTCTGATCCAACCGAGGAACAAATGGGTACCGGCATTGTTTTCCACACCTTTCTTGCTGGTATCCATTGCCTTGGTATAGTTAACTCCAGTTGGGTAACTGGATTTCACTGTCCTGAACTTCAGACCATTGCAAAACAAAAGCAGCAACATTGGAGTTCAACCCATGCGTACTTCTTGGGAAGGGGGAAATAGATTTTATCTATCTTCAGAGAAATATTTAAGGTTTAGAATCGCTTTGTTTTTATATATCATTCACATCAATTAATGGAGAATTAAAATAAAAATTCTACTATCTCAAAACATTGACTGCTCTGTGGTGACTGTCAGAGGAGTCAGAGAGGGAGACTACTGACGCATTCTGATGTAGCATTCACTTTGCACTGCTTCCTGTCATGACCTCCATCCAGCTCTGCCCTAAGATTAATACGGGACTCTTAAAAGAATGAATTAATGTAACAATACAGTAAAAACAAAACAAAACAAAACAGAAACACAAAACAACAACAACAACAAAAAGCCCTTTTCAGAGACAGCTTTATCCCATTTTCATCCCTGTAATAGACACCAGCATCTCTGTCCCTCTTTTGGTCATAACACTCTCCCTTTGGGAAAATTTCCCTCTCCCACCTTATGATGATCTGTCTGATATAGCTGTCAATCACAGTGACTCAGCTCTGTGGCCAAAGGGGTGAGCGACTGACTCAGGCTTGGTCAATCATGATACTCAGTGCCTCTTGCCACAGGGAAAGACCAGGTTTGGGTAGGAGACCTGGGCTCGGTTTATCAGAATCTTTTCCTGTTTTCTGGGATTTTATACGGAAATGCTGGGACATAAAATCTCTCACTTTGCTCTAGAGTTGCTATGTCAACCTTCAGCTACCTACTCTACTCCTTCCACTCCCCCTCCCTCTCAATCCTCTCTCAGCACCCCAGTTCAGCTCAGAACAGCTCAGTTGTATACAGGCACTCTTGAAAATGTCAAATAATCCATGGTGCAAGCCACCAATTTATTCCTTTTCAGTTCCTATATCTATTCTGTGCTAATGTATTGCTGTTTATAGCATTTCTTTATTATGGTGAGCACAATGCCAGTAGAGGGGACGGGAGAGATGCTGCAGGAAGAAGGAGGCTTCTGGTGTCAGTGCGCTATGATTTTCTTTGTTAAACTCCTGCTTAAAGGTGCATCAATGTTGTGTAGAGGGGGATATCTGGAGACACTCTGCACCAGCCATACACCATCCCTTGGTGATCTTGCAGTGAGGTCCAGGCCAAATTGACCACTTCACGACTCTTTGACATCAACGCTGGATTGTTCCAGACCTCCTGTCAGCAGTGGCAGCTGGACTCTCTCTGTGCACCATCCGACCAGCCTTGGCTCATCTGTGCCCTAGAGGGTTGTTGCCCACAGCCTAATAGCTGTGGATCAGCTTTGGCTCAGGCAACCCAGCAAACTTCCCTGCTATTCCATGGGGGTAACCATACCTTCTCTAATGAGGTCTAAAACCCAGGCTTGGGGAGTGGGCCTTCCTCCAAGTTTTCCCTTCCTTGGACACTGTCCAACAGCCTAGGTATCCTTTTGAGTTCTCTTTACGTCTTTTTTTTTTAAACTTAGTTTTTAACTTATTACTTTTTATTTTCTTAGAGAGAGAGCATGCGAAGACAAGAGGGAGAGAAGGGTGGAGGGAGAGAGAGAGAGGGAGAATCTCAAGCAGGCTCCATGCTCAGCGAGGAGCCCAATGGAAGGCTTGATTCCAGGCCCCTGAGGTCATGACCTGAGCCAAATCAAGAATTGGACACTCAACCAACTGAGTCACCCAGACTCCCCTCTTTTTACATCTTTTAAAGTAGTTACTCTCCTATTCTAGTTTAATAATAACTCTTTATATATAACCTCCTCTGTTCAAATTAGTGTGTGTTTTCTATTTCCCGATTGGATCCAGACTGATTAACCTGTACTTTGTTTTTTAATTTTTACTAAATCCAGTTGATTTTTTTTTAAAGTAAGCTTTATACCCAACATGGGGCTTGAACTCACAACCCCGAGATCAAGAGTTGCATGCTATACTGACTGAGCCAGGCAGGCACTCCCTAGCCTGTTATTCTTTTTTTTTTTTTAATTTTTTAAATGTTTATTTATTTTTGAGAGAAAGGGCCAAGTGTGTGCAGGGGAGGGGCAGAGAGAGAGAGGGAGATACGAAATCTGAAGCAGGCCCCAACCCCAAGCTGTCAGCAGAGCCTGAAGCGAAGCTCGAACTCACGAACTGTGAGATCATGACCTGAGCCCAGGCTCAACCGACTGAGCCACCCAGGCGCCCCTAGCCAGTTATTCTTAGTACTACTTTTAGTTTCTGCAATTGGTTTGGCTCTTTTTTTTTTTTTTTACCTCTACTTTGTTAATGTTTATATTATTATTCTACCTCTGTAAAATGGGAGAAGCAATGCCTGCCCTACGTGTTATCATGCATAAGAGAGAGTTTGTAAATTATAAAGTGATATTTTATGTTTGTTCTGTTTATTATCTAACAGTGCTTCTTTATCTTCCTGGATTTTCTTTCTCCTCACCCTCTGTCTGAACATTTTTAGGAGTTCTTAACTTTTGCCTTCCCCCTATACCCTTGCTTCCTATAGCTTCATCTCGATCCCCTGCTGGAACTCTGGGTGCATATCTCCATTAATACCACCAGTTATTCTCCACTGTCTAGATGCTGGAAGATAATGTCCTAAATGTTAAATTTGACATTCAAGACCTCATTCATTCAACATACATGAAGGCCTATAATATGCAAGGCACTGTTCCAGATGCTGGACATACAGAAGTAAATAAGGTAGACAAAATGACTAATTTATGGAGTTCATATTCCACGATTTCACCATAATCTATCCTTTCAGACTTATCTCCCTTCCTTAACTTGTGCCCCACAGGAATGTGAATATCTCATGGTTAATTTCCTGCCCCTCTATCAAGTATCATATTTGAAATGATTTCCATCTTCTCTGTCCATCCAAACCCTATGCTTTCTTCAAGACCAGTTTAAACCTATCCATGAGTCACTAGACACTTCTTATAAGAGTTCACGACTTTTCCCCATAGCAACTTATCTGAGAGATCAAATATGTTCTTTTGTAACAGTGGCTCAGTATGCATCTATTCTCAATGGGTGAAGAAAGAGTTTGTACCAGAACCTCAGCATATGGATGTGGGGACCTGTATAATCTGAAGAATCTCCTTAGCCATAGAGGAATATAACTCCTTTCCAAAGGAGAATGACTGGTCTAACCTTATGCTTCTCCATTAAATGTGTGCTGTTTTTAAACCATTTTCATTATTCAAATTCTTTTATTTTAATTTTATTTTCTTTAATTTACATCAAAATTAGTTAGCATATAGTGCAACAATGACTTCAGGAGTAGATTCCTTAGTGCCCCTTACCCATTTAGCCCACCCCTCCTCCCACAACCCCTCCAGTAACCCTCAGTTTTTTCTCCATATTTATGAGTCTCTTATACTTTGTCTCCCTCCCTGTTTTTATATTATTTTTGCTTCCCTTCCCTTATGTTCATCTGTTTTGTCTCTTAAAGTCCTCATACGAATGAAGTCATATGATATTTGTCTTTCTCTGACTGACTAATTTCACTTAGCGTAATACCCTCCAGTTCCATTGGCGTAGTTGCAAATGGCAAGATTTCATTGTTTTTGATTGCCAAGTAATACTCCATTGTATATATATACCGCTTCTTCTTTATCCATTCATCCATCAATGGACATTTGGGCTCTTTCCATACTTTGGCTATTGTTGCTAGTGCTGCTATAAACATTGGGGTGCATGTGTCCCTTCAAAACAGCATACCTGGATCCCTTGGATAAATACCTAGTAGTGCAATTGCTGGGTCGTAGGGTAGCTCTATTTTTAGTTTTTTGAGGAATCTTTATACTGTTTTCTAGAGTGGCTGTACCAGCTTGCATTCCCACCAACAATACAAAAGAGAACCTCTTTCTCCGCATCCTCGCCAACATCTGTTGTTGCCTGAGTTGTTAATTTTAGCCATTCTGACAGGTATGAGGTGGTATCTCATTGTGGTTTTGATTTGTATTTCCCTGATGATGAGTGATGTTGAGCATTTTTTCATGTGTCGGTTGGCCATCTGGATGTCTTCTTTGGAGAAGTGTCTATTCATGTCTTTTTCCCATTTCTTCACTGGATTATTTGTTTTTTGGATGTTGAGTTTGATAAGCTCTTTATAGATTTTGGATACTAACCCTTTATCTGATATGTCATTTGCAAATATCTTCTCCCACTCCATCGATTGCCTTTTGGTTTTGCTGATTGTTTCCTTTGCTGTGCAGAAGCTTTTTATTTTGATGAGGTCCCAGCAGTTTATTTTTGCTTTTGTTTCCCTTGCCTCTGGAGATGTGTTGAGTAAGAAGTTCCTGTGGCCAACATCAAAGAGGTTTTTGCCTGCTTTCTCCTCGAGGATTTTGATGGCTTCCTGTCTTACGTTTAGATCTTTCATCCATTTTGAGTTTATTTTTGTGTATGGTGTAAGAAAGTGGTCCAGGTTCATTCTTCTGCATGTCGCTGTCCCGTTTCCCCAGCACCACTTGCTGAAGAGACTGTCTTTATTCCACTGGATATTCTTTCCTGCTTTGTCAAAGATTAGTTGCCCATACATTTTGTAGGTCCATTTCTGTGTTCTCTATTTTGTTCCATTGATCTGAGTGTCTGTTCTTGTGCCAGTACCATACTGTCTTGATGATTACAGCTTTCTAGTATAGCTTGAAGTCTGGGATTATGATGCCTCCTGCTTTGGTTTTCTTTTTCAAGATTGCTTTGGCTATTCGGGGTCTTTTCTGGTTCCATACAAATTTTAGGATTGTTTTAGCTCTGTGAAGAATGCTGGTGTTATTTTGATAGGGATTGCATTGAATATGTAGATCGCTTTGGGTAGTATCGACATTTGAACAATATTTGTTCTTCCTATCCAGGAGCATGGAATCTTTTTCCATTTTTTTATGCCTTCCTCAATTTCTTTCATAAGCTTTCTATAGTTTTCAGTGTATAGATTTTTCACCTCTTTGTTTAGATTTATTCCTAGGTATTTTAGGGTTTTTGGTGCAACTGTAAATGGGATTGATTGCTTGATTTCTCTTTCTGTTGCTTCATTGTCAGTGTATAGGAATGCAACCGATTTCTGTGCATTGATTTTATATCCTGCCACTTTGCTGAAGTCATGAATCAATTCTAGCAGTTTTTTGGTGGAATCTTTTGGGCTTTCCATATAGAATATCATGTCATCTGCGATGAGTGAAAGTTTGACTTCCTCCTGGCTGATTTGGATGCCTTTTATTTCTTTGTGTTGTCTGATTGCAGAGGCTAAGACTTCCAAGACTATGTTGAATAACAGTGGTGAGAGTGGACATCTCTGTCTTGTTCCTGACCTTATGGGGAAAGCTTTCAGTTTTTCCCCATTGAGAATGATATTAGTGTTGGGTCGTTCATATATGGCTTTTATGATCTTGAGGTTTGATCGTTCTACCCCTACTTTCTTGAGGGTTTTTATCAAGAAATGATGCTGTATTTTGTCAAATGCTTTCTCTGCATCTATTGAGAGGATCATATGGTTCTTGTCCTTTCTTTTATTGATGTGATGAATCACGTTAATTGTTTTGCGGATATTGAACCAGCCCTGCTTCCCAGGTATAAATCCCACTTGGTCGTGGTGAATGATTTTTTTAATGCATTGTTGGAGCTAGTTGGCTAATACCTTGTTGAGGATTTTTGCATCCATGTTCATCAGGGAAATTGGTCTATAGTTCTCCTTTTTAGTGGGGTCTCTGTCTGGTTTTGGAATCAAGGTAATGCTGGCTTCATAGAAAGAGTTTGGAAGTTTTCCTTCCATTTCTATTTTTTGGAACAGCTTCAAGAGAACAGGTGTTAACTCTTCCTTAAATGTTTGGTAGAATTCCCCTGGAATCAGTATTCAAATTCTTTGGCCTCATCTCTTTAAATAAATGGTAATGCATGAGAAAGAAGTCAGTGGGTCTACTACTTCTTGACAGTCGTCCTTGCCCACAATTCATGGTTGTGTGTACAGATGGTCCCCAACTTACGATGGTTTGATTTACAATGGTTCAACTTTATGATGGTTTGAAAGCCGTATGCAGTCCATAGAAACCATACTTTGAGGGGCTCCTGGATGGCTCAGTTGGTTAAGCGTCCGACTCTTGATTTCACCTCAGGTGGTGATCACATGATTTATGAGTTTGAGCCCAGCATTGGGGTCTGTGCTGCTGGTGTGGAGCCTGCTTGGGATCCCCTCTCTCCCTCTCTCTCTGCCCTTCCCCTGCTTGTGCGCCATCTCTGTCTCTCTCAAAAGAAATAAATAAAACTTAATAAAAAAAAAGAAACCATACTTTGAATTTAGAATCTGGATCTTTTCCCAGGCTATGCAGTGTGACCCTGTCTCATGATTTCAGACAGCAGCAGCCGCAGGTCCCGGTCATGAGGGTAAACAACTGCTTCACTTATGCAACCACTCGTACCCGTACAACCGTTTCAATGCAACACGCAATACATTACATGAGACAGTCAACACTTTATTATGAAATGGGCTTTGTATTAGATGATTTTCCCAACTGTAGGTTAATGTAAGTGTTCCGATCACATTTAAAGTGGGCTAGGCTAAGCTACGACGTAAGGCAGGTTAAGTGTATTAAATGCACTTTTGACGTACAATCTTTTCAAGTTACAATGGGTTTGTCAGGTCATAACCCCATTATAAATCGAGGAAAATCTGTATTACACACAGAATGTCAAGAAATGTTGAAATGATTATTGGTTTTATTTATAAATTGCAAATACATATATGTTTATATATTACTCACCTTAACAACTATTGCCAATGCTCTCCATATTTCCTCCAAAGGATTCCTGGGCCCATTCCTTGGTCTTGTGCACTAAATTTCAGAGGAAAAAATCAAGGTTACACTTGAGTATAAGAGTTAAAGCTATAAAACTTCCAGAGAAAACTTAGGGAACACCTTTATGACCTTGCATTAGGCAAAGAATTTTTAAATAGGATACAAAAAGCACATAATTACTAAAATGGCTAAAAAAATTTAAGTTGACAATACCAAGTGCTAGCAATGATGTGGCAAAATTGGAACTCTCATACATTGCTCATGGAGTTGCAAAATGGCACAGGCAATTTGAAAAATACACTGACATTTTCTTACAAAGCTAATCACATACTTACAGAATTTTTCAAGTATATAGCTTATTATTATTATTAGTGGCAATATAATAATACAGAACTCTAAATTTGAAGCTACCTTAAAGATTAACATGTTGCTTTTCAATGAGACAATCTTACAGTACCTCTCACTGTATTTTTTCTGCATTTAAATCGCCACCTAGCTGTCTCTTTTTCACCTCATTTGTCTCCTGTAAAGAAACATTCCCATTCTTTAAGCCTTTTAGTTACTTATCTTATATCCTCTTTAATTTCTCCTACATTCTTTCAGATGAGGAGAGAAAAAGTCGACACTAAGGAGAGGTTTCATCTAGTCTAAATATAAAAAGACCATTTCAGTAAGATGATTACTAGGGAAAGAATGTAATAAAGTACTAGCAACATGTTTGAAGCTGCCTTTGGAAAATTACCCACCCCTGCCCTTTCCCCCTGTCTGCTGGGGCTCTGAGGTTCGTCTTTGAACTCCCTATGAATACAATGATGGTGCCAGGAAGGAATGAAAGGGAATGTGGATCTGGACAAATTGCCATTTGCTTCACTGTAGCATCTTGGAGATAATGACCCAAGAAAGTTAGAATCCATCATTCTGATGAGTCTGGGAAATAGAAAGCTCCCTCCAGTCGACAGTTTGTACTCTTCTCGTTAGGTATTTAAAATTGTAATACAGAATAGGTCAGTCAGAGAAAGACAAATACCATATGATTTCATTCAGATGTGGAGTTTAAGAAACAAAACAAATGAGCAAAGGGAGAGAGAGAGAGACAAACCAAGAAATAGACTCTTTTATTTTTTTTAATGTTTATTTATTCTTGAGACAGAGACAGAGTGTGAACGGGGGAGGGGCAGAGAGAGAGGGAGACACAGAATCTGAAACAGGCTCCAGGCTCTGAGCTGTCAGCACAGAGCCTAATGCAGGGCTCGAAGCCACCAACTGTGAGATCATGACCTGAGCCGAAGTCGGACACTTAACCGACTGAGCCACCCAGGCGCCCCGTCCAAGAAACAGACTCTTAACTACAGAGAACAAACTGATGGTTACCAGAGGGGAGGGGGTGGGGGGATGGGTGAAATTGGTGATGGGGATTAAGGCATGCACTTGATGAGCACCGGATGATGTATGCAATTGTCAAATCACTATATTGTACACCTGAAACAAACATAACACTGTGTGTTAAATATACCAGATTCAAAATTTTTAAAAAATTAGGTTTTACCCAAAGAATGATAAATGGAAAGTGGTAGAATGTTTTCGAATTGGAGGGAGTTAGATCTGGGTTCTTGTCCCTAATGCAATTAAACAGCTGGGACACCTAGGGAAAATCATTTCGTTTCTCTGGGTTTCAGATTTTCAGTTGTTAAGTGAAGAAGGGTCAGACTCAAAACTCCCTATGGTGCCTTTCAGGTCTTGCATTTCATGAGTTAGAGGTGTCATGAACATTACTAGAGTGAATTGTTCTCCTTTGTGGCAATCTTAAGAGCATTAACAGAAGTAACTACTCTTGCTTACTTGGGTCTCAAGAGGGAAGCACTTCAGTGACTCGAGAGGGTTGAAGAGATGGAACACTTCAAATTCCATTTTATCACACACACTCTTAAAGAAATCCTGAAACGGGGCGCCTGGGTGGCTCAGTTGGTTGAGCGACTGACTTGGGCTCAGGTTATGATCTCACGGTCTGTGAGTTCGAGCCCTGGGTCAGGCTCTGTGCTGACAGCTCAGAGTCTGGAGCCTGCTTTGGATTCTTTGTCTCCCTCTTTCTCTACCCCTCCCCAACTCATGCTCTGTCTCTCTGTGTCTCAGAAATAAATAAATATTTAAAAAAATTATATCAAGAAATCTTGAAACAGATTAGTGGATAGCTTGTGAATATGCAATTGGGTCACTTACAAAGCTACTGTCCATTTAAATATGTAGGAACTTTGGTGGGTTTTCTCCCCCCCACCTCTATTTTCTGAAACAAGTGATAGCAATTATAATTTAAGAAAGGTAGGTGTTGCCAGAGTTTAAGATTCTGTATTCTTTTTGGTGAACAAGATGATCAAAGAAGTAAACAATAGGGTCACCTGGGTGGCTCAGTCGGTTAAACATCCAACTTCGGCTCAGGTCATGATCTCACAGTTCATGACTTCAAGCCCCACATCAGGCTCTGTGCTGACAGCTCAGAGCCTGGAGCTTCAGATTCTGTGTCTCCCTCTTCTCTGCCCCTCCCTCACTCGTGCTCTATCTCTCAAAAATAAATAAACATTAAAAAATTTTTTAATATTAAAAAATTAAAAAAAAAACAGAAGTAAACAATAGAGGATGATCCCATACTTTCAAAATCTTGATCTTAAGGTACTTTTTCCAAAAGAAAAGGACACTTTCTATGCAAGATATAAAAACCATGCCATTACAAAATCTATGGCTAGAGAATTCATGACGTTTTGAACTTCTAAAGTTTAGAGTTTGCTTCTTTTTCTTCCCTGAGTGCCTCAGCAGCACATACCTGCATGTAGCATTGCCTAGTAAGTGTTTATTTATGGTGACTGTGGGGGTCATTTCTTTTTAGTTTAATTTCAAAACTAGAAAATTCGGAGACGAGACAGTGAATGATTTATTTCATTGATTATCAGTTTGGTTTCCATTGATTTTCAAACTTTCTGTATTCTTACATTTTTGGAGTACCAGCTTTAAGAAGCTGAAGTTTTATTTTTATTTTTTTAAGGTAGGCACCACACCAGGTTTGAGCTCACCACCCTGAGATCAAGAGTCGCATGCTCTCCTGAGTCAGCCAGGTGCCCCTAGATAGCTGGATTTTTAAAAATCTAGTCTGACATTTGCCTTCTCTTAATGGAAAAAATCAATACATTTTCATTTATTATGGTTATTGAAATATTCGGATTATAGCTCTTTGTGTGACCTTTTCTGCCTCCCCTCCTCATATTGTTGCCTTTCAAATTCATGCAGTTTTCCTTTCCTCTTATTTGATTTTTTTCACGTGTACTAACTCAAAAGTAATACACTGTGTTTTTTTTTAGTATACTCTGTTTTTTATTTTTGTGGTTATTCCGACTATTTTAATGGAATAGTTGTCAGACTTTAGTTATTCAGCATTTTTACTTTAAAAAAATGCAAAGCCCTTAGAATGTTTTAATTCTGACCACCCCTCACTATTTATAAGTTACTATCACAGTGTTTGAGGCCAATTATTACTATTGACTTTTATTACATTACAACCAATGTTATCAGTTATTACAAACAGTCACTGATGTCCTGATGTCTTTGAATACCATTTCTTTTGCAACTGAGTCCTTCCTCTGAAACTCCTTCAGTGAGTTCTTTTGGTAGCAAAGTGTTTCAGTTTTTATTTGTCTGAAAATGTATTTTAATTCTCCCTAGTTCTTCAAGGGTATAGACTAATAGATTGACAGCTGTTTTATCAAAGCCTATCAAAGATATTATTCCATTATTTTCTGGCCTCCATCATTGCTGTTGAAAAGTCAGGTGTTGGCCTAATTGGTATTTCATTGTGAGTAATTATTATTCTATTGTGGGTAATGTGTCTTCTCTCTGCATGTCTTTTTATCTTTTGGTGTTTGCAGCTGTAACTAGGTACAGACTTTTTTCCTCTCATTTTGTTTTTTAGTTTGGTTTATTTTTACCAGATCTGTGTCTTTTAACAATTCTGTGAAGTTAGAGAGAACGAGAGAGAGAGAGAGAGAGAGAGAGAGAGAATCCCAAGCAGGCTCCATGCTCAGCTCAGAGCCCCATGCGGGGCTGAATCCCATGGCCCTGGGATCATGACCTGAGCTGAAATCAAGAGTCACACGCTCAGCCAACTGAGCCATCCAGGTGCCTCTCTTTTGATCTTTTTATCAATTCAATTTTTGACTTCTAGAAATTTTATTTGCTTCCTTTAAAAATCTTTTCGTGCATCTCTAGAGTCTCATGTTCTTTCCTCATATTTTGAGTCTTCACTTCTATTCCTTTAAACATATTAGATATAGTTATTTTATATTCTGTGCCTGATAGTTCCAACATCAGAAGACTTTTGGGATCTTTTTTCCCTGTTGTTTCTGCCATCTCTTATTCATGGCGCCTTGCTTCCTTATATTTTGCAATATTCAACTGAGTTATTCCTTTTCCTTGGATATTTATCTATGCAAAATTTTGAGGCCTGGATTTTATTTTCTTTTGCTAGACATCTAAGGAACAATATCACCACTTTGAATAACATTTTTTGCTTAACTTTGTTTTTTTTTTTGTTTTGTTTTGTTTTGTTTTTTGTATTTTTGGATCACAGTGACAATATGAATTCAGGCTGGAGATCCCAGGGAGAGTCAGTCTGTTACTTGCTGTCAGAGAGTGCTTTGACTTGGTTTAAAGGTCTGAATATTTCTTACTTTCTTGCATCTCAGGAGTTTTAAAAGATATTTTTATCCAACATTTTATTTATTTTATTGGGAGAGTCATTTACAGCATCTAATCTGCCATATGGGATAGTCTGGATATGGAATAGTCTTATAAAATTCCAAGTTGATGCAATTTATTTTTGTCAGTAGCATTTCTTTTTTAAGACGAGGAGCCAAATGATGAAAAAGCCACACAATTTGGACCAAGTTTTGCAGAATGAATAACTGAGAATTTATCACCAGGTAAAAGAGACTGTGGCTCTAACTCTGTGACCTCCATGGCACATAGAATATGACACTCGCCAGCTTTCAGGATTCACTATCCTTAAGGTCTATAACCATTGACTTTGAAATGTGAAATGTGAGTTTTAAAAGAGACTTGGATGAAATTCCGCATAGTAACTTAATGTTAATAAACAAGTTGTGTTGACTTCAGTGTAAGATCTACTCTGGGAGTGGTTCCTACCTGATATTGGATAGAAAGGAAGGCATAAAGTCCCACTGATGGATGTAACCAGCTGTGCTGTGCTGACCCCCAGAGAAAACATTTCTCTTTGCCTTCTTTTTTTCCCTTTTGACTTGATCAGTTACCCTGTGGTCAGAAACAGGTATTGTTTTCTGAGAATATTTCTAGAAAATAGTTCACTTAGGAAAGTCATGTGAATAAACTACTCTTAATGCCAATAGCAAGATGGTAAACACTGTGTCCTAGAAAAAGATAGAGGACTGTATCCTGTTTCTCCCTCCATGCAACACAATGAAACCTGCTGTAGTAAGAGTTCCTTGACCAAAGGAATTAAAAGAAGGAAGCCCTATACTCAGCTGATGCTTTATGTAGCCAATGTAGATCATGATTTCTTCCAGCTTAAAAATGTTTCATGTCTTTGATTTACTGCAGGCTGCTAAAGGAAATTTCCATTATCTCTGACAAAGCAGTAGCTGAATGTGGCCTCCTCACTATAGGGAGGGTAGCTCATGGCCAGTGATGGCACCCTGCCTCCCCCAGGTCCTGATCAGGAAATCTAGAATGCTGGTCAGAGAGACCACTCGCGCTGTTCACAGTGCCGGTATAAAAATCTCACAAGCAGCAAATGGGTGAAGGGGAATGGGAGATACAGGCTTCAGGTTGTGGAATGAATAAGTCATAGGAATAAGAGGCACCGTATAAGGAGTATGGTCAATGATATTGTAATAACAATGTATTGGCTAGAGAGTAGCCACCCTTGTGGTGAGCTTAGCATGAAGTCTAAACTTGTGCAATCACTATGTAGTATACCTGAAACTAATGTCGCATTGTGCGTCAACTATGCTCAAAGACAAAATCTCAAATAGCAGCTTATTCACTGACTGAGTTCCCACTGTGGTCTGGCATTGTTGCCACGGATGCGAGAGTGAGCAAAACAATCCCATCTGTGCCATCCGTAGGGACAGTTCACCGTCGTCCTCTGGTGGGGGACAGATGAAAAAAGACAATTCCATTATTAGAGTTTAATGAGGGCCTGCATAGGAGAGGTAGAAACTGCTATCTAAAGTGTCTCTATGTCCACTTTGTTGGTTTCATATTGAGCTTTTCAGCCCGAATTGTAATACATGTCACAACAGAGCATATAAAATGGCACACTGGAAATTATCTCCCTAACATAAAAGAGACATGGATGGTGGGGGAGGGTGGGGTGGGAAAGGGAGCAAGGAATGATGTGATGATGAAAATACTATAATCACTTGACCCTGTTTGACCTTTCAGAGAAGTCTTAAATATGTTAATATCAAGGGAGGCCGCTTAATAAGTGAAACATTGGTACATTTGTCTGACATAAAGTGGGAAAAGGAAGTAAAGAAAACTTTTAGTTTGGAACTAAGGAATCAAATTTTAGTATATTTCCATGTTCACAAAAGTCTTATTTTTAAAATTAATTCCTTATGTAAAGAATATTTTTAAGGCGATGAAAATAACCCTGTATGATATCATAATGCTGAACACATGTAATGCTGAACACATGTCATTATACATTTGTCCAAACCCAGAGAATATACAACACCAACAGTGAACCCTAACGTAAATGAGGGACTTTGGGTGACTATGATGTGTCAATATTGGCTCATCAATATAACGAATGCATCGCTTTGGGGGGGGGGCTGTTGTGATGGGGCACACTATGCATGTGTAGGTGCCGGAAGTATATGTGAAATCTGTACCTCCCTCTCAATTTTGCTGCAAACCTAAAGCTGTTTTAAAAATAAAGTTTTGATTCAAAAAAAGAATACTTTCCATCTTGGATGTGAGCTCTGAGCACCCCCCCCCTTTATAATACAGCCATGTAAGGAAATATACACTACAGACTAAAAAGCCCATCTATACACAGGCTCCTTAGCACTCAAGAATGTTGGGAGTTTTCTTAGGGATGATAGTTAGGTAAAGCTTAGCACTCTTGCTGGAGCATTAAGACCATTTTATCTCCTTCAGAAGCCAACCCTGAGTGCTGGCTTATGGCACCAGAGGCCCCCCTACACGCACCTTGTAATTGGGTTCTTGCTGCTTGCCAGTACCTGGACTTCCCTGTGTTCTCTCTGCCTGAGCTCTGGGCATAAAACCAGAGTTTGATAGTTAAGTATTTTGGCGACTGTCTCCCTGGTGACTGTGGTTGGAAATAATCTTTGACCTTTCCTCTATTGTTTATAGTGAAAACCTGACTCCAGGCTTACAAGCTTTCTTCTGCACTTTCCTGGAAAAGCAAGGTTGCCATATTTTCTCTTGGGCCCTGGCCATCTGGCCCACTAGCCATGCATTGTTTTCTTGGAGCAGGAGATCAGGGCAACCACCATTCTCCGGAGGGGAAGCAGGTGAAGGGAGGTGGGGGAGTGGGAAAGCCTAGTTAAGGAATATTGTGAGCACAATGCTTGCCAGGATAGCCTGGTATGATGAGAAATCTTTACTTTTTCATATCTTCTACCATATTCTTCTGCTCTGTGTGCCTTTCTCATCACTAGTCCTACCTAAAATTTTGACACTTAATTTCTCTTACTGAGAAAAAAGGTCTGTATTTAGTTAAAATCATCACATTATTGAGAGACCTAAGTTTCAAGTACATGGCCCTTTGCTTCACACTGTCAGGTCACAAAGTTAAGTTGTCTTAACAAACGGGACATAAAAGAGGGTTTTCATGAGTCCCAGGAAAATGAAATGTTATTTCTTAGGTTACAGACTGTATATGGGATGTTGTGTGCAAACTCTGGGTGCTGGTGATAGTCGATGTGAGTGGAAGTGAGTTAGGCATCAAGGAAAGGAGGGATATTACATAAAAGGACATACTCAGCCTATCTCATACATTTTGCTTAGGGCAAAATTAGCACCCATCACTTAGCATACATTTACCCAGAGGTAATTTTCCTACTTACCAGCAGGGGGGTGTAGCGTATGGTAGTCAGGTGATTGCAGTTTTGTTTTTTTTTTAATTTATTTATTTGTTTTGAAAGAGGCAGTGTGAGCTAGGTTAGGGGCAGAGAGAGAGAGGAGAGAGAGAATCCCAGACGGGCTCCACCCTGTCAGTGCAGAGCTTGACATGGGGCTCGGTCTCACGAACTGTGAAATCATGACCCGAGCCAAAATCAAGAGTTGGATGCTTAGCTGACTGAGCCGCTTAGGAACCCCAGGTGATTGCATTTTGAAGTCTCCTTGTGAAGTAGGAAAACAAACTGGCTGTTCAGCATTAATTTGGGGACCTTGGTTTTGCATGTAACCTTTGAACAAGATGAAACTTCATGCGGATTTTTATTGGTAGTTTAAATAGCTTGTTAGACTTTCATTTGTTTTTAAAGTAAACTCTACCCCCAAAATGGGGCTTGAACCCACGATCCCAAGATCAAGAGTTGCAAGCTCTACTGACTGAGCCAGCTAGGCACCTCAAGATTTTTATGGTTGTTGTTGATTCCATGACAGGTTCAATTTTCACTAAGTTAAAAAGGTATTCATTCCCGATTCCTTTTTTTTTTTTTTTTTTTTTCTGTTTGGTTTCTAGTTGGCTGGTTTCAGTTTTTAAACTTACCTTCAGGCACATTTGTCCAGTCATGTGAAGTTCCAGGTAAGCATGGCTTCTTCCACAGGAATCAAATCTGGCCCTTTTCTGTATCCCTACATCCAAATCCTACTGGTTCTACTTTCAAAATATAATATATTCTTGAATCAAGTATGTCAACATTACCATCTTAGTCCAAAACGCCATACGTATTTCCTAGACCATTGAACTAACCTTGAAACAGGTTTCTTGTCCTTTGCTTCCCACCCACCCAGCTGTCAGGTTGAGCTACTGAGTCTCCAAAGGTTCAAATGATAATTTTTTTTTCAAAGCACTCATCTTGGTGGTCACCTCCCTTCCCCCAATTACTTTTTGCCTTATCTGGATGGTCATCCTTGGGTCATCCCCTGACAAGTAATGCATGGAAACTAGAGATTGCATTATGTAAGAACAAATTGCTGCTGTGGAGTGTAGAGTTATGAAAAGAATATTCTAGTTCATGTTTTTTTGCAAAGGATTTTTGCAAAGGATTTCACCAATAAGGGACTCTCCCCTTAAAAACTTATGCTTCAAAATAAACAAATTCCAGGACAAAAGTTTAAGGTGATCAAAGACTCCCAAGGGTATAAGCAGAAGGTCACATAACTTATGAGGAAGAAGGTCCAGGAATTATCAGGCAAAGATAGACTTGGGGCTATATAAACTAATACGATGACTTCAATAAATATGGTAGCATTAAATACAGGGTCAGGTTGAAAGGAACATTTGTCTTAAAGGAATTTCTTTTCTTCCTCTAGATTTCTTTTTGCAGGCTTCAAGTGCTGTTCCCTTCTCCACCCGATCTCAAGTATGACTGTACGCATTACATCTATAACTGTAGCAAAATGAATGCCAGTCTGCAAAGTCCACTGTGTCAGAAATCTACATTTATTTTTTTTTATAATCTAATTTCTGTTTTAAGCCCTCATTCCTCCAATGCAGCAGAAGTTAATCTCTGCTAAATTGGGCTAAACTGAGGATTTCCTACCACCCTTCCTAGAGTTGCCTCTAATTTCTGGAGGATGTTCCAAGTGATAAGAGGTGGGGCATGGGGGGATGATGGCCTCTGGCCATCATCGGTCCATGCTGGCTGGCATCCACTATGATGGCCAACAAGGGGAACATAATACCTCCACCCCCTGTGGCTCCCACAGGGACTACACCCTCTTAGCTATCTGTTGGCCACACCTGATGGTCGTTTCTCTTTTAGGCCATTCTTGCTCTTTCCCTTTGATCTGAGAACACACAAACCCATCTGGAGCTTCAGTAATTCCCCCCACTTGAGTGGGTGGGGGAGAAGGGGAGGGGACAGCCCCTGTTCAGAGGCTACATTAGCACTATGCTCTGACTTCTTTCTAGCATGTCTCCTTTCCCCACACCTGGGAAAGCTTTGTGTAATCTTGGGTGAGAACTCATTCTCTAAATTACCAAGTAAACTTCTATATCTTATTTATGCCCTGCATATTTTCCCATTCTCCTTGAGGCCTGAAGTTTGAAGACTTAAAAGCCAAAAGAAATTCATTTTTCCTCTGCTGTTAACCTCTTCTGCCCGGGGGTAACAGAACTCAGAATAATCTATCTGCTGTTTGAAAGAGGGTAAGAATGAAGAAGTGGAGAAAATATTAGGGGAAAACATTGACTAATACCTTAGTATTAGTGGTATCCTACCTCCTACTGATCAATTCCCTAAACAGAGGTAGCTGGAATAGCCTCTGAAACAAAGACTAAATGTTTGGATGTATGCTAACTGATACATATAAGCTCTAATAAAATACATAGGAGCTCGTAAGAAAAAATATTACTTGTAACAAATGGAAATTATTGAGGATATATTAGATTACATGGGGTCCATCTGCTATGATCTGACCTTGGAACCTTAGGTTAATTGCTTTACCTTTTTAAAAAAATTTTTTTAAACGTTTATTTATTTTTGAGAAACACAGAGAGAGAGAGAGAGAGAGAGAGAGAATGAGTAAGGGAGGGACAGAGAGAGAGGGAGACACAGAATCTGAAGCAGGCTCCAGGCTCTGTCAGCACAGAGCCTGATATGGCGCTCAAACTCATGAACCGTGAAATCATGACCTGAACCGAAGTCAGAGGCTTAACCGACTGAGCCACCCAGGTGCCCCGATTGCTTCAACTTCTAAGCATGGCTTTTCTCATTTGTAAAGTGGGAATAATAACTCTACTTCACAAGTTTTTAGTAAGATTTAAATTACATTAAATAACCAAGATGATGCATGATAGTCACTCAGTAAATGCTTGTTCTTTCATTCATCCATCCATTCATGTGTTCATCCTTTCTTTCATCAGGTATACATGCCTTACTCCTGTAATAGTAAGGCTATAGACACTGTTAAAAAACTTTTTGCAATATGAACAAACACCTGTTGGGTAAAGGGTGTGACTCTGACCTGGCCATTTGTCTCGACCGTAATAGACATATGCCCTAAGTAAGATCCGTGAAGGTAAGCCATAAATTCACTATTCCCACGGATCTGATGAACAATACTCATGACCAGGATCTTCTATTGCCCCTAATGGTTTCTAGTAAATGAGCTTTGTGCAGAAATAGTACCTTTCATGACCAAGAGCCTTTAACTGTGCACAATGTAGACAACAGCATCCCCCTCACCTCTTCTCTAAGTGAGTGTTACCAATGACATTTTCCTGGCTTCACGTAAAGAGTTGAATGGGATAAAATCGTACGCACAGAGCAGAATTCATAACTATTCTTTTTGTTTTAATTGACGTATAGTTTTCATACAATAAAATGAACAGATCTTAAGTTTTCAATTCAGTGAGTTTGGCAATTCCATACACCCATTCAGCGACCACCCAAAACAAGAAGTTAACATTTTCATCACCCCGAAAATGACCCTCATGCTCCTTTCTAGTCAATCCCCATTATGGCAGAATTTTTTATTGTAAAATCTCCCAAATGTTCTTAGGGATGTCTTCTACTTAACATTTGTACACTCACAACTCTCTTCCATTGGAAGTAAACTAATGAGAGGCTTGCATGCATCCTATCAATATTCAGAACTATTCTATGTGGTGGAAACTATTACTTCTTCTATTTTACACATGAGAAAACTGAAGCTTAATGAGATAGAATAATTTACCCAAAGGCCAAACAGCTCTTACTTCCTCAAGGTCTCCACATCTCTTACTCTCAGAGCTGGGACTTGAACTCAGATTGGGCTGATTCTAGAACCTGACTTGTAAGTCACTATGCTAAAGAGCAGATCCGTCCTGAGGTGTAGCTAACAATTGCAACTTTCCTGGGTCGGGATTCTGTGCATCTGTTATTTTGACAAAAGGAGAAAAAGTAAGTTGGTTGATTTAATACTTTCCATTTCTTTCATGAGATCCTTATAAGCTCTGTTACTCTTTCATTAACTTGTGCCTGCAAGATTTGTACCAGTTGACTGTTAAGAACCATGATAGAGATCATCATGATGATGACGGTTATGAAGGAAAACATTTTTGAACACTGACTATGTGGCAGGTGCTATGTAAAACACTGCCTCTAAATTTCTTGATTTAGTTCTCCTAATGACTTTCAGGGTAGGATCTGTTATTAGCAGTTCTACAAACTAAAAATTTGCAGCTTAGAGAGCCTGAGTGACTTTGCCCAGTCCTGCACAATGAGAAAGGGGTAGAGCTCACTCTGAATCTTGTCAGGCTGGCCTGAATGCCTGTATCTCATCCACCGCTGAAAACAGCCTGTTAATCCTCTACGTATGTCCTCAGTCTTGTTAATAAAGAATGGTCTCGGTTCCTGCCTGAACTGGATTTCACCAGTATAAATATGTGAATGTGAACTCTGCCAGCTGGCTCGCTTTTAGATAAGATCCTGTTAGTCCCAAACACTTAGCTCCACCTGTCTTCAGAAACTTGGAAAACAGCTGGCCCTTGGCCAAATTGTGAGGTAGATGAAATTTGTCTTAGGCATTTGATCCTCCTCTGCACTCTGCCCATCCCCTCTGAGTATCCTGTCAAACAAAGACTCTTCTTTCAATTCCTGGAGCCCAAGTCTTGCCAGAATTACTGAGTCCTTCAGCCTCTGTCTGTTAATGTGTTCAGACCCTCTGATACGCCTCTGACTCCTCCCCTGCCCCAGCCTGGTGATTTTCCCGTCTGTAGCTGAACAAATTTTATTCAAGCTTTCCCACCCAAGCCTGTGCTAATGTCCTCCTGGAGGGTTGGTGAAGGACCTCCAGATGCCTGAGGCTTTCTAGAGCTAGGACCCCTATTTATTTTGGCAACCTCGGTGGTGTGGCCCCCAGGACTGGTTGGAAAGGAAGACAAGGCAGCCTTAGTGGTAACAACAGCCAATCATACAGCATTGAATCTGAATACTTAATATGTTGTAATTTATTTAATCCTTACAAGAGTCCTATGAGGTCTTAGTCAAGGCTCCAGCAAGAAAGAGGAGGCACACACAGATGGAATTCTGAAGAGAATTGAAAGCAGAAACTATTTGCAGATGTGTAGGCAGATTTAAGGGAATCAGTCAGGGATACTGAAGCACCCAGCAAACTAGCTGCCTTCAGAAGCTGTTCCCACTCACAGGCTGAAAAGGGGAGCAAGGAAATGGTGTAACTGGGGCCTGATGAGGAGCTATTCTAGGAAGAGCTATTTTGAGAAACCGTCTGCAGTCATGGAGAGATGTGGCCAGAGCCTTGGTGGTGTGACCAAGGTGGTGTGGCCTTGGTGGCCATCTCTTGGGGTGAGATGGCAGGTGAAGTGAATAGTTTGGGGTCGATGAGGTATTGAGGGAACAAACACTCTAATGTTCCCTTCCATCTTCCAATTTCCCTGTGGCTGAAACAACTAGAAGCCTGACATCAAGGGAATCTCAGTGATATAGGATTGAAGTATCAGTCACCGTGGGGTTCAGTATGGGGCAAAAGGACAGAGAATAACCAGTCCATGAAGAAGCTGTGGCACAGAGAGATTAAGCAACCTGTCTTAAGTCACACAATTAGGAAGTGGCAGAACCAGGATCTGAACTGAGGTTGTCACATCTGGTCTGGTGTGGAGGGGTTCTCCCACACTTACATAGTGTCTTACAGTTTTCCCAAATGCCTCCGGGAAAGAAAGATTTTAGAAGGCTCATGCAGAAGGTATTTTGGAGCAGGTACCCCAATCATATTATTCCTACTGAATTGGGATCAATTCTAGAATCAGGCATTTGGTACTCAATAATGGATGGCACTGTTGGAATGAATCTGGGCCAACCATGGAAATTCACATGGGTCTTATGTCACTGGCCCCACAGAGGAGCCCCTATTACAGAGAAAAAGTTCCATTCATCTGTTCAAAATGTCCCTGTACACAACAGACCTCTGGAAGAAATGACTTCATGACAGATACAGGTAACACTAGTAGGCCTTGACCAGTTCAGTGGGTTAATGACAACTAACATGGTCAAGTTTATGAAACAGAAAGATCATGAAATAGTAAGTTTGTCAGCAAACCGCTGATAAGATGGGGAGAATCATTCTGCCTCAACATAGGAGAAACTGAGACTTGTGGTTTCTGTGTGAGAGAAGCCAGTACTCAATTTGAACTTCTGAAAAAAAAAGAAAGAAAGAAAGAAAGAAAGAAAAAGCCACCCACCTGGGTTGATCCCAATCAAGGCAGACCAACTGACAGAAAATACAATCATTGTGTGGAGACATTTCCTGTGAAATGAGAAGACGAGGTACGGAAAAGCACTCTTTTGTGAAAAAGAAAAGTCAAAGAAATGAAATGATTAGAACACATCTTTTCATATTAAAGAAGGAAAGCTCTAATGATAGCCTTTTATAGTTTATTATCTTATTTCTAATTAAGTTTTTGTTTTCTCCTTTGTAAAATTAGGCAGTGAGCTGACACTTTTTATATAAACCAGACAATGGCTTCTGTGAAGGAAAAGGGTGAGGCTGGAAAGAGAATAGAGGCCCAAGATGATGCACCAGAGAGTAAGAAAAATACCATACCAATATTTCTTATGTAATTTAGCAACAAAAATGTGTAGCATGTAATAGGATACTGAGGCTTCGCATTATTGCTGTAATTTGAGAAGCAAAGTGGTCTTACCAACCTAGCAGTCCTATGATAGAACCCTGTGAAAAATAAATGAAGTTCACTCAGCTTTTGATCAACTGAATATTATATGCCTAGAGAATGCTCTTTTCTACTAGACATTTTTCTCTCCTACCCTTTGTTCAAAGAATGTTCTCTTAAAATTCTTTCCTATTAAATTATTTCAAATGTGGACATTGGCTTTAGGGAAGAAATTTTCATTATATGTCAAAAGGGTATAATTTAATTGGCTTAACAATCTTTCTAGAAGTTAGCAATTTCCAGGAGTTGGTTATTAACAATGTTTATTATACAGTAGGGTTTCAGATTACAGTTGGTTTGTTACAAGCCGTAAATACTGGAGGCATACTATATATAAATAGACATGCATGCATGAGGAATGCACTCCCTATCTTCCTTTCCTCTGGACTCCAGATTTGTTGGGATTCTGTGGGACTGACCATGTGGGGGTAGAGACCATAAAAATTTGTCAGAAGGGCTCCATTTGAGCAATGATATCAGGAAAAGAGAGTCAAAAAGGTATATAGTCTAATGTACATGCATCTAATCCTCCCAAGGGCTGGGAGTTTATACTTGCATTTAAAAGTAAAGAAAGTAAAAATTAAGGAAGTGCTGGAGGCCTAAATGAAGTTCAATCCCTTTGTGGCTTCTGACCAGAGCAAGAACTATAAAAGGCATTTCGACATACCTTCCCACATGCACAGGAAGATTATGCCTTCCCCTGTCTCCAAAGAGCTGAGACAGAAGTACAACATTTGATCCATGCCCATCTGAAAGGATGATAAAGTACAGGTTGAGTGAGGACACTACAAAGGTCAGCAAATTGGCAAAGTAGTCCAGGCTTACAGGAGGAAATACGTCATCTACCCTGAACAAGTACAGTGAGAGAAGGCGAATGTCACAGCTGTCCATGTGGACATTCACCCTGGCAAGGTAGTTATCACTAGACCAAAACTGGACAAAGATGCCAAAAAGATCCTTGAACGTGAAGCCAAATCTCACCAAGTAGGAAAGGGAAAGGGCAACTATGAGGAAACAATTGAGAAGATGCGGGAATAAAGTAATGTGATATATGACTTTAAATAAAAACTGTTAAAATGAAAAAAAAATTAAGAATGTGATAAGAATACCACCATCCAATTTGTAAAATAAAAGATTAAATTGAATAATGTCCTTAAGGATCCTAGAACTGGTTTACCTTTAAAATACTGTTTAAGCCAAGGGCATTTTTTCATAATTAATACATACAGGAAGTGGCCATGAGTATGGTCTGTAACCATTCAGAAATAAAGTATGATCAACATCGTTTTCCTATCAGATTTATATATAGTGGTTTGGTTAATGGGATAGAGAAGAAAAAAAAAAAGGAGATTAAAAGTAAGCTTTGTCTCTCCTCTTTCATACTTTGGGAGGGAGGGAAAAAATAGTTTGCTGAGCTTTCACAATACATCATCTACCTGTTAACTGTCCTCGAGTTAGGGTGGAAGGGCAGTTATCCTTCATGGGGGAGGGGTGGATAATTGTTAACCTACAGACTGTAATTTTACAATAGCATTCCCCTATAGGACTTCTTTGCTTGCTAGTAAAACTGGGCTTCCACAAGGCACACCCACTCTTTTCATTCACCCAGTATCCTTTGCTAGAATCTGGGACCCATCATTGGGAACCACATGTCCCCTGGCACCAACCCATCCTCAACAGATAGCTGCCTTCCCACCCTGCATTCCACACTCCTTCCTGTGCTCTCTGTGCTCCGCTTGCCTGAGTCCTCTTTGACCTAGATAACCGGACTCTTCAGAGAAGATGACACCCAGCATGAGGGATGAATGTTGCCAAATGTAGGCGATTTTAAAGTACGTTAGTGTTAGATTAAAGACACTAATACTAGAAAATCAACATTTGCACTTCTCAATTCAGTATTAACTTCTCATTTATCTCTGCACATCATGATTTCAATGAATGTAACTTCAGCCAAGTCAGGATGATGAGCAAATGACATATTTAACAGAGAATAAAATGTTATAAGCAGCTTCAGGACTGTCTTGATATGGAATCCCATCCGTCAAATGAAAATATTGTAATTACATTTGAAAGTCATTGTATTTTGCTCTATCTAGTCATCTCATTTTTATTTATTTTTATTTTAGAGAGAGGAAGAGAGAGTGGGAGAGAGAGAGAGAGAGAGAATGAATCTCAAGCAAGCTCCACGCCCCGTTTTATTCCATGACCCTGGGATCATGACCTGATCTGAAATCAAGAGTTGGATGCTTAACTGACTGAGCCACCCAGGCACCCCTTATCTAGTCATCTCCTTATTACTCTCTGCTTTCCCTCTCACCTCCACAAACCCTTCAAAAATAATGGTTACTTTTATTGAGTCTTTTATTTGCCAGAAGCTATGTACTCACTTTGTACATGTACTGACTTGTGTAATCCTCACAACGAACCTAGGAGATGATAACTCTTTTCCTCCCATTTTGTAGGTGACAAAAATGAGTCAGGGAGGTCCACTTTTCTAAGGGCACACGACTGGTAAGAAGAGAAGAGGGCTTAGGTCTCAGAGGATCGGGTTCTACAGCCCAGGCCCTCAATCATTCGCCTGAAGTATCTCTCTGCAGAGTGTGCACTAGGTTGTGCTGCAAGAATGGTTTGGCTTGTTCTCATCTTTGCTCCCATGCATGCTGACTTATAGATAGGGCTGTTGGCCTAAGGGTTCATACCTGTGTCTTCTTCTCTTTCCTGCTTTGTGTCCTGATTCCTGTCTATAGCCCTTGTCTTCTCCCTGTGGGCACACCATCTGATTCCACGGTATTCTGAGCTCTATATGAGAGGAAGCCCGGCTAGCTGGTGAGTGCACCACTCACTGTCCCCACCGGTCCAGATATTTGAATCTGTAGGAAATCTCATGTCAGCCAGAGGTACAGGAAAAAAGAAAGACTGGGTCTTCTGGATCCAAGTATTCTCTGTAGATATTGGAAAAGGGGCTAGCTCTCTAAGTTACAAGGCCCCTTTGGATTGTCTATGATGTGTGGCTTTCAAAATTCTTGACCACAGCTTACCATAAGGGATATATTTCTATTGCAAATCACAACATGTAAATTTACATACAGAAAACTGAAATATAATGTCGTAAAAACACTTTACTATATGGGACGTGCTTTGAAAGTTTCTATTCTATTTATTTTTTTAAACGATGCCGGTCCAGATCCAGCAAACTGATTTATAACCCATTAAAAAGTTATCACTGGCAGCTTGAAACATAGCACAATAAAGAAGTATCTTTAACTCAACGTACATGGAGTATTCACTAATAATAGATTTAGGCTAAAAATGATTAATTCCCTGATTATCCACAATAAATTTTGCAAGTTATTTGTGTTCTCCTCTGTTTCCTATCCTTGCTGGAGATTAAAATGCCAGGAAGGGGAGCATCATGGGAGAAACATGTGAAGTTAGACCTATGGGCACTGAGAAGGTGTTTGTACACAAAAAAGATAATGGCCTTTCCTGAATGCCAGCTAAGATTACCTCTACACAGTTACCATCCTTTAAAATACTAATATTTGGTCAGTTGCATGTTGGGAACAATTGAAAAAATTTTAATGTGGTCTAGGTCTTAGGGAATTATTGTTAATTGTATTAGGCTGTGCTAATGGTATTGTGTTCATGTAGAAAGATATCCTTTCTAAATGTTTATAGTAACAGATTTATATATGTCATGATGTCTACCATTTATCTTTTTAAAAAATATATTTATTTATTTATTTATTTTTGAGAGAGAGCGAGTGTGAGTGGGGGAGGGGCAGAGGGCGAGAAAGAATCACAAGCGGGCTCCATGCCAGCACGGAACCCCAAGAAGACCTGGATCCCACGACCCTGGGATCATGACCTGAGCCAAAATCAAGAGTAGGATGCTCAACCAACTGAGTTACCCAGCCACCCCAGAGTTTTTAAAAATCGGTACATTCACTGCCATTTTTGGGTTACTTCAAATTCTGGCTTTCTTCCCCAACCTGCCTGTTCCTACTTACTTTTCAGAATCCTCGGGTAGCTGTTCCATGCCTGCTTTTCAGGTTTTATAGCTGCACACAGTGGGAGACACGGGTTGCATGCTAGCTCCATCTATCCCAGAACCAGAACCATGATGCTAGGTTTTTTTTGACATCTAAGTCTTGGTAGGTCCGTGGGGGTTTCTCTCTGCCTCTTCTTTCTTCTTCATTCTCGGCAACTGGAGTTTTAATTGCAGAGGGGACTGGAGAAGTGGGCGTGACAAAGGTAGCATCTGCTGCAGCTGCCACTGGCTGAGGTATATTGCTGCTTCTCTCCCTGCCCATCCCCAGGCTTTTTTTTGGTGTTCAAGTTTATGTGAAGATAAATGATAGGGGTGCCTGGGTGGCTCAGTTGGTGGAGTGTCATACTTGGTTTTGGCTCAGGTCGTGATCTCATGGTTCATGAGTTCGAGCCCCCCCATCTGGCTCTGTGCTGACAGTGTGGAGCCTGCTTGGGAGTCTCTCTCTCTCCCTCTCTTTTTCTCTCCCCTTCACCACCACTTGCACTCACTCTCTCTCTAAAATAAAATTTTAAAAAAACAAAACAAACAAACAAACAAACAAACAAAAACAACAACTCTGCACTGCCCAGCATGATTCAAATCTATTTGAAACTGGGATGTGGACATCGTTGTGGACAGAGTGAGAGCTCCAGAAGTCTCTAGTTCAGGCACAAGGAGCAAGAGAGAGGATAGGCAAAGAGTTTCTAGCTGCAAAACCAAAAGCACCATCTTTAAAAGAAAAGCTTTGCCAATTGTATTTTATCAAATGTAAAAGGTTTGCTTTGTGAAAGACATTTTTAAGAGAATGAAAAGACAAGGTACAGACGGGAAAATTTTGTAAATCACGTATTTGAAAAATACTTGTATCTAGAACATTAGAAAGAACTTTGAAAATTAATCATAAGGAAATAAACGGTCCCTTTCCAAAAAAATTGGACAAAAGACTTGAACAGATAGTTCATCTAATATGTATATGGGTATCGTTTTTAAAAGATAAGCAATGTGCAGATATTTTGTTATCTTTCTTAATATTAGGAAAGAATTTTTAAGTATTTACACTCATCAAACCGGGGCCTATAAATGCATTGTTGTCCAGGCAAAATTCTTGATTACATTAGAAAAACTAGTGACTTATGAGCACCTAGAAAAGAAAGCTGGGGTCACCAGAAACCAGCACAGATACACAAAGAGCAAGTTCATGGGACTTCATCTTTGATAGAATTACTATCAGAAGGGTATGAATCAGTTCAAGGTTTCTGAAAGTCTCATGAATTGGATACAATTGAAAAATGTAGGTCGAGTGAAATATAACAAAGTCATTGATAAACGATTATTTCTAAAATCTGGAGGGAGGTACATCTCTCTTGTCTTTTTCCTTTGTCCTCCCCTAATAGAAATTTTGATTGGTGATTTGATTAATGATAGAGAAAGAAATGATTATAAAACCATCAGTACATTCCATTATGATAGAAGGATTATGGGCACTTGGGTATCACGGTCAGGTTTTGATACATTTTTTTAAATGTTTATTTATTTTTGAGAGAGAGAGAGAGAGAGAGAGAGAGAATGAGCGGGGGATGGGCAGAGAGAGATGGAGATACAGAATCCGAAGCAGGCTCCAGGCTCTGAGCTGTCAGCACAGAGCCTGACATGGGGCTCGAGCTTGGGAATGGTGAGATCGTAACCTGAGCCGAAGTCGGACGCTTAAATGACTGAGCCACCCAGGTGCTCCTTAATACATTTTTGACAGCTGAAAGGAAGAGATGAAGCAAGCAAAATAAAATTGATGTAAACAATTGCTAAGGTTTTGTTTTTATATCCATAAAATCAATCATATAAATGTAACATGGAGTTTTGCTATAGTATTTATGAACAAGACCTACATTAACTTAAGCTAAATATGAGTGTATTAGTTTCTATAATATTGTCACAAATTGAGTGGCTTAAAAGAATGCAAATTATTCTCTTATAGTTACGGAGGTCCACAGTCTAAAATGATTCAGCAGGGCCACATTTCTTTTGGGGGCTCTAGGAGAGAATTTGTTCCCTTGACTATTTTAGCTCTTCAGAGGCTGTCCACACTACTTGGTCTGTGGCCCCGTGTCACTCTGACCACTGCTTCTCTTGTCATATCTCCTTCTCTTACTCTGGCCCTCCTGCCTCCTTCTTGTAAGAACCCTTGATATTACATTGAACCATCCAGATAATCCAGAATAATTTCCCCTTTTCAAGATCCTTAACTAATGGCACCTGCAAAGTTCTTTGGCCATGTAACGTAACGTATTCACAGACTCCAGGGGTAGGATATGGATATCTTTAAAGAACCATTATTCAGCATGCTGCAATGAGTCAATAGTGTGACATTATCACCAAAAGTTTTGGATCATTAGATGCATTAACATTTTGAATAGAATATCATTCTGATAATATGTAATAAATATATTAGTTATATAGCAAGCAATAAACATAATACTTCAAAGGAAAAATTATAGGTTCACTCTACTCTTCCTTATCAGACAAGATCCTTGGATAATTGTATCCAGCTCTGAACAGCACACTTGAAAATATAATCAAACAGGGGCACAATCAAAGAGATATTCTGAAAGAACATAAGAAGGAGGAAATAGAAATAAGAACAAGAATTATCTACTAGAGAAAAGAAGTCAGGACAGTGTATGATCTCTGTCTTCTCTCTTTGAGGGGATAACATACAGAATAAACATCAGAGTTGTGAAAACCTTTAAAAGGGCAAACTCAGGGGTACCTGGGTGGCTCAGTTGGTTAAGCATCCAACTTTGGCTCATGTCATGATCTCGCAGTTCCGGAGTTCGAGCCCTGCATCCGGCTCTGTGCTGACAGCTTGGAGCCTGCTTCAGGTTTTGTGTCTTCCTCTCTTTCTGCCCCTCTCCTGCTTGCATTCTCTCTCTCTCTCTCTCTCTCTCTTTCTCTCTCTCTCTCTCTCAGAAATAAATAAAATAAAATAAATTAAAAATAAATAAAAGGGCAAACTCAGAGGCACATCAGGGAAATGAGTTAAGTTCAATAGAAGGAAGAGCTGTCCAGCATGCAATGGGTGCCCTACAGAGCTACTGAGTTCTTTCACTGGAGACTTCCATGCATAAAATCCTGATGATTTATATAAAAGCAATGCAAACATATGGAGAGTCCTGAGCCAGAAGAATTGCAATGCCCCTCCCACATATCAAGTTCCTGTGATTCCAATGACTAAACGTCTGTCCCTTCTTGAGGAAAGAAAAGAGAAATAGCAGGAGCAGGAGAACCAGTGAGCAGATAAGGGCTTTGTAAGGGTCTGAATGGCCTGTTTTCATGACTGACAGATTTATGATGGAATAATTTCCTCTGTTTGTCCTGTAATGAGTGTTTGTACCTTGGGTTGGCGGCAAACGCCTTGCCCTGTGAACATTTCCAGCTGGATTTCAAAGAAAGGAAATGGTTTTGCTTAAGTGACAGTTAACAGAATTCCTGTTGATTAATTTTTTTCCTTATTGTTTTCAGTGCAGCAAATAGGTAGCTATTTGTTTCAAAGTAATAAACCTAAAGTCTTATAATTTTAAAAGTTTACATTCAGTTTATTTACACAGCATATGATTTCCTTGATGCCTGAACCCTACATAGATTTTTAAAAAATGTTTATTTATTTATTTTTTGGGGGGGAGGGGGAGGGGCAGGGGCAGAGAGAGAGAGTGAGAGAGAGAATCCCAAGCAGGCTCCGTGCTGTCAGCACAGAGTCTATCGTGGGGCTGGATCCCACAAACAGCAACGTCGTGACCTGAGCCAAAATGAAGAGTTGGACACTTAGCGACTGAGCCACCCAGGCGTTCGTTCCTACATAGATTTTTACATTCTGAACAGAGAAAAATGAAATATGAACCCAGCTGCATCCTAGCAACCCTCTCATAGCAAGCGTTACATCCTGTCAATCTTTTCATTTTCCATTCTGCAAATAAGAATTTTCTTGGTAAGCTCCTCTCTCGCCCTCTCACTCTCTTGGTTTCACACATTTCCCTCTTTTAGCTTCTCCCTTTCTTCTGCTTCTCCCTCTTCCTCACCCCAGTTTGCTAAGAAAAAAGGAATCAGATGGTGTTCCCTCATCTTCCTGTGAGCAAACCAATGACACTCCTATTTCTGTGCCCAACACCTTCCTCTTTCCTTCCGTGTCAATGAAAGTGTCCTTCCTCCTCCCCCTGCTCCTTCTCCTCCACATCCTGATTATTTTATTTGAAAAGGACTTTTCAGTAAAGATAAAAGGAGAGCTGGGGCGCCTGGGTGGCACAGTCGGTTAAGCGTCCGACTTCAGCCAGGTCGCGATCTCGCGGTCCGTGAGTTCGAGCCCCGCGTCGGGCTCTGGGCTGATGGCTCGGAGCCTGGAGCCTGTTTCTGATTCTGTGTCTCCCTCTCTCTCTGACCCTCCCCCGTTCATGCTCTGTCTCTCTCTGTCCCAAAAATAAAAAAAAAAAAAAAAAAAAGATAAAAGGAGAGCTAAATTCTGTGTTTATGAAGAATTAGGGCTCTCTGAATCTATGGTCTACTTCCTATCTTTCTAACTAACTACAGCTTTAAATCCCCATAATCACACTGACCCACCACGAATCCATGGTAACCTGCCTTATACGAACAGGTTACCATACGGTATTTGACAGGTAATATATGAACAGGCCATATACGAACAATAAATGTGAGCTAGGCTTATTTTCGCTCCCATAAAAAGAGAAAAATAAAACGATTTCAGAATTCTTACTGTGCCATCTAAAAATTGGTTGCATTCAGCTTGAGACAATCAGTGCACGAGCATTTATTGCCCTTTTACCTCATGTACAATAAACAGTTTCATGGTTTTTTTTAACAAAATTAAAAAAATTTTTTTCTACTGTTTATTTATTTATGAGAGAGAGAGAGAGGGAGAGCAGGGGAGGGGCAGAGAGAGAGAGAGAGAGGGAGACACAGAATCGAAGCAGGCTCCAGGCTCCACGCTGTCAGCTTAGAGCCTGACATCGGGCTCAAACTCACAGATGGCAAGATCATGACCTGAGCCCAAGGTGGATGCTTAACCCACTGAGTCACCCAGGCACCCCTAAACAGTTTCATGTTTAAAGGCAGATGTCTTGGAACTTGGGTACAGTGATCACAAGCGCTCAATTGTGCCTTCATGACAGTCATGAGCTTATCCATTTCCTGAGTCTCCTCAGAGTTCTTTTCATTTTTTTTAATCAGATATTTACATATTTGTATATGAAACTTTTCTCCTGAGATGAAGTTCTGCATTTATTACTGGCTGGATAAGCAATTAGTGGGCATTACATGAAAAATATAACTGTGTTATGTTCTTTAAGAGATTGTTAGGAAATAACTGGCCTTAGAGAGTTAGTATCATTCTACTACCCTTCTGACATACCTTCCCATAGGACAATTTGGTTTATTTTTCTGAGAGTTTGTCACGACCTTGAACATTAGGAGATAATGTCTCTTATAACAATTTTTTCTCTTCCTCCCCACCTCCCTCCAATCCATCATCAAGTCCTTTGACTCCACCTTTAATCTAATTTTAAATGATTCCACTGTTCTTCATGTCTACCACAACTAAAGGTCACACCAATATTACTTTTTACCTGGACCTTACTTTTTACCTTAGCCTTCTCACTAGTGTTCCTATATCATTTCTTGATCCCCTTGAATCCTTTTTTCATACAGCAGCCTGAGCAATCTTGTGTCAAATGCTGCTGGCCAGTCGACTGAAAGTTGTCTATTAGACAAACAAGTCTGGATGTGTAGGCAGATGGATGTAGACTTTGGAATCCATCTTGGAGTGGAAAACTTGTGAGTAAAGGTAGACTGATAAGAGGTTCAATGTCTGTGCCCTGGGGTCCTCCTTTGTTTAGCTGTTCGGGATACAAGAAGGAGCCAATAAAGTTTGAGAAGTAGGCGATGAAATGTAAGGTACGTCAGGAGAGTATGGTGTCCTGGAAGCCAGATGGAAAAAATATATCAAACAGAAGGGAGTGATTAACTGTGTACAATGCTGCTGATAGGGCAAGAAAGATGAAGACAGAAGACCATTGATTTAGCATCATGGAGGTCACAGGTGATTTTGACAAGAGTGGCTTCAGTGGATTAATGGGGAAAAGCCAAAGGGTTCCAGGAATTAATGGGAGGAGAAAAATTTAAGGCGGAAAATATGCACAACTGTTCGGAAGATTTTCTGTAAGGAGTGAGTTCATAACAAGAGGACAGAAGGCACAGGAAATGACATAGATGCGTTGGCAGGTGCTTTCGGAAGCTTTGTTTAAATTGCTTCTATTCTCTCATTGAAGTAAGTGGCAAGGCTATCAGCAGGATGGAAGTAAGGTTTGGGCGGGAGCTGTTGGCATTTGGAGAAAGAGCAGAAGGTTTGAAGTAGTCATCTAGAAGACTGGAGGAACGAACGGATTCAGAGAGCATGTTATGACTGCCACATTCCCTCGAGGTCCAGTAGTTATGTATTTAGAATGAGACGGTCAGTGTAGTCTTACATTTTTCTCTGGCACTGTACATCAGCAGTGCAGGTAGAGAGCAAGCTGAGCGTTGGCTTTGACCAGGATTGGAGTTTTACTAGGTGAATAACACAAAAAGAGATGATGAGGAGAGTTGAGAATAGTGCATGGAAATGGTTATAACGATCAGTTCTGATCCAACTGAGTAAGACAGGAAAGTAGGACCGGTGAGAGGCAGGTTACCATGGATTCGTGGTGGGTCAGTGTGATTATGGGGATTTAAAGCTGTAGTTAGTTAGAAAGATAGGAAGTAGATGGCAGTAAGGGAGTAAGCTGCTTAAGAGCGATATTGTGGGGGGCACCTGGGTGGGTCAGTTGGTTAAGCATCCGACTTCGGCTCAGGTCATGATCTCATGGCTTGTGAGCTCAAGCCCCACATCGGGCTCTGTACTGACAGCTCAGAGCCTGGGGCCTGCTTCAGATTGTGTCTCCTTCTCTCTCTGTCCCTCCCCCACTCATGCACTGTCTCTCTCTCTCTCTCTCTCAAATAGAAATAAAAACATTAAAAAACATTAAAAAAGGAATGATATTGTAGGTTGTAATCATTGGTAATGATAGGACTGATGGCATGCTTATAGAGTGAGCAGCTGAAGCAAAGAAGAGGACTTGGGGTGAATTAAGTTGGAAGCCAGGATGTGAGAAAGACCATTTACATAGATATTGAAAGTATTATGAGTTATGACCAGAGAAGTGTTAGCAAAAGTAACAATGAGCCCAGAGGTAAATCTGCAAGGAATTGAGAAGTATAACTCAGGGGCTTGGTAATGACTGTGACAAGGATGATTAATGCATATTTATGGTCTGATGAGATAAAATATTCTAACCTGGGAGCCACAGGACAGTAAAACTAAAACCATAATGCTAGAATGTAGTAGATCTCATAAAAGAGGTACAAAGTGCTGACAGTGGTTCTCAAATGTTAGCAAATATTCTGATACTTGTTAAATGATTTGTTAAAATACAGATTGCCGCCTCCCCTCCCAAGTTCCTGCTGCAATAGATCTGGGATAGGGTCCAACAATTTGCATTTCTAACAAGTTCCGATGTCTAGGGGCCACATTTCAAGAACTGATCTGCTATGAAAATTCAGAAGAGGGATGGATTGCTTCTGGCTGCAGAGATCAAAGAAGGTTCATGAAGCATATTCTTTATTTCTCTGCAAATGCTCAGAAACAACAGAGTTTGGCATCATCAAATACCGTACATTGACTAAAAAGCAGAGAAGTCATATTTTGGGGGGCCCCATATTTACTTACGCTGCAAATCAGAGATGCAGAGGAAATGTAGTTCCTTTATTTCTCTAAAATTTCATTGTATCATATCATTGTACATCTTAAACTTATACAATGTTTTATGTCAATTATATCTCAAAAAAAAAAAAAAAAAAAAAAAAAAAAAGCTAAAAAGAGCAGCTCCTGGCTGGCTCAGTTGGTAGAATAGGTGACTCTTGGTCTCAGGGTCACGAGTTCAACTCCACACTGGGGATAGAGGTTACTTGTAAAATAAAAATAAAAAAAGCTAAAAAGAAAAATAAAACTTAATTGTCTAAGGCTGATCCGATCTTCATCAACACTCCATCTGCTGGATGACTAGGACAAAGCTGACTTCTGTCCATTTCTGTTGAAAATTTGATCCAGTTACATACATTTAAATAATCTCTTTAGCTACATGTCAAATGTTTGGCCTTTTAGATTTCACCTGGCAGGATGTGGTTTTGTGACCTTGTGGCTTTGGGGGGAGGGTTTCCTTGTTCTGTATTCTGGCTTCTCTGTTCTCTGTGGTAATGTCTCTTGTCTGCCAGGTTGCTGCTGGCTCTGTTGGCATTCTTGACTGAGGTCTGTAACTCATCGTAACTCACTTAGCTTGACTGGATCTCATTGGTTCTCCTTGACTGACTTGGCATCATCTTGCTCACTACAGTTCCCTCCGAGTTTCTGCCCTGTTCTCTATCTGGCCACTAGCCTAGTGGATTATGGATCATCTCACCCTTCACCAGAGCGGAAAGTGATTTGTACAGTGGCTCTTAGCAGCCCCACTGCGTCTCAGCTCACATGCCTTCACATTCTTACCTTTAGAATCAGCACTTTGGGCTTCCATCTATACCACATGGACTAGAAACTCTGGGACCTGCTCTCAAACTTCCTTCTCTGTCCATTTCCACGGGATTGCTATTTTTTCTCTGCCATGACATACTGCTCTCCCATTAGTGTGGCTGACAATTGCTTGAGAGACAGCCTCCTTTTGGAGCCCTAACTGGAAGCAGGGCAAAACCCCTTGTCTGTCCTCAGTGCCACCCTCAAACTGGCCAGTGAGACTTCTTCCCTCCTCCAGTTTCTAAACAGTGAGATTCAGAGTATATCACCTCCCTCGTCTCCTTTCTTTTCCATCCCTGTATTTCTTGCATCCTGAGATACATTGTCTTCCTCCCTCCATTATTACCCCTCTTAAAGTCTCCTCTTCCTTTCCCTTATATTCCTTTTGCATTTCTTTCTCTTTCTATAAGTTTTAAGTGTATGTAATTTAAAAAATTCCCACTTTCAGGGGCGCCTGGGTGGCTCAGTCGGTTAAGTGTCCGACTTCGGCTCAGGTCATGATCTCACGGTCCGTGAGTTCAAGCCCCGCGTCGGGCTCTGTGCTGACAGCTCAGAGCCTGGAGCCTGCTTCAGATTCTGTGTCTCCCTCTCTCTCTGACCCTCCCCCGTTCATGCTCTATCTCTCTCTGTCTCAAAAATAAATAAACATTAAAAAAATAAAAAAAAAATTCCCACTTGTGTCTTCTTTAGAACTGATAAAACACATCTGTTAAGCATCAAGATATATCACCAGAATAGTATTTAATTGTAAGAAATTCACACACAGAAAACTTATGAATCTATTTCAATTTGGGATAAATGATGGAAACAGATAATAAAACATGTTTGGCTTTTATATATAGAAAATACTGTTTATACAGATGTTCAACTTTTTTGGTTAGCCACTTTATTGACCTAATATTTACATATAAATATATATAAACATATACATTATATATACATATGTATTTATATATAATATATAATTAATATTTATATATTATATATAATGTATATATATATGTGCATATATATATATATATATATATATATATATATTTTTTATTTTGTAGTAAGCTCTATGCTGAACATGGGGCTTGAACTCATGACCCCAAGATTGAATCACACGTTCCACCGACTGAGCCAGCCAAGCACCCCTAATATATTTTTAAGGTAAAAATATTTGATATCCCTTAATTGTCATTTAAACTATGACATCTGCCTTTTTATCCTTGAGAGTCTCTATAATTAATAATTATCTTAACAATATATGTTTCTAGGATTTTTTAAATGTATGCTTTGGCGGGCACGTGCCATTATGCATATTGTTCATGGGTGACAATATATGGTTTGATTTTTCTCCCTCAGAGCACCAATTTTCTAAACTCTCATCCTTCTGTCAAATGATTTCTTTCTTTCTTTTTTTAATGTTTATTCATTTTTCAGAGAGAGAGAAAGAGAGAGAGACACACACACAGGGAGTGGGGGAGGAACAGAGGGAGAGGGAGATACAGAATCCAAAGCAGGTTCCAGGCTCTGAGCTGTCAGCACAGAGCCTGACTCAGGGCTCAAACTCACAAATTGTGAGATCATGACCTGAGCTGAAGTTGGGATGTTTAACCAATTGAGCCACCCAGGCAACCCCCTTAAATTATTTCTTAATAACATACGTGACAAGATATCCCTATCAGAGGTAAGTGACAGTCGAAGAAGCTCACGAGCTTAGTTTTTATCGTGAAGTTAAAATATAATCCAGTTTAACTGAAAATTTAACATTTTGTCCAGAAAATAAAGAGGAAAATAGCAACTTGTGTGGGGGAGATTTCATCTGCCTCTCAGTGGGTGTAGTTCCTGAGAAGGGAATTGTTCATATACTCCTCCCTCTGTTTGACTGACCTCATAACTTGGACACTGAGTGTATGACAGTTCTTGATTAGATTCTAATGTTTAAAGGGTAATTTTTTCCTACTTCATTCAAATTTTACCTTGATTCTGATTTTAGAATTCCATCTGCAAGCATGATGAACTGGAGCATAAAATTCACAAGATATTTAATATCAGTGTTTTCCTTTTTCTTAATACCTATCCAATTTTACATGGCTTACAAAAACAGGAGGCACTTTCTAATGAATGTTTACGTCAAAGTTTTTGAGGGCAGAAACAGTTTCTGGAATAACTACGTGCATAGTTCCTGGCACATAGTAGGTGGTCAATAAAGATTTGTGGAATAAATAAAATGCTAGTATGTCCCTTTAACTTTGAATAAATGGTTATATTTAAAGCATTTAAGGGGCACCTGGGTGGCTCAAGTGGTTAAGCATCTGACCATAGCTCAGGTCATGATTTTGTGGTTCATGAGTTTGAGCCCCACGTCCGGTTCTGTGCTGACAGCCCAGAGCCTGGAGTCTGCTTCAGATTCTGTGTCTCCCTCTCTCTTTCTTTACCCCACTCGTGCTCTGTCTCTTGCTGTCTCAAAAATAAATAAACATTAAAAAAAATAAAGCATCTAAAGTGTTCATGTCTACTTGCTTTTTAAGAACATTTTTAGGTGAATACAACACAATTAGTTTGTTTCCAAACCCTGTCTTATTGGTTCCAGGTTGACCTAGTCATGGATGACAAGAGCACAGAGAGACTGAGTTTGGGGGGGGGGGGAATAGAGGCTGATATTTCCATCAATTTGGTGGAAGAAATGGGTAATTACCCAGAAGTGGAGCAACATGAAAGCATCTAATGCAACGTAAACCTTCACAGGGCTCTTGAGAAAGGACAAAAGCTCTATTGGAAATAAACATGAATGGTGCTGGTGGATGTCACTTGGATTGGTGGGCTATGTTGCAGCAGGGGTGAGAGTAGAGAAAATGAGATCTCCTCTCTCCCCATATCCCTGTCTTTGGTCTAAGAATAGGGCTGACAACACGAAAGTCTGTGAAGGAAAAAAAGGTCATGTAAATGTTAAGTTGGAAGAAAATTCTAATGACTGCAAGACAGATGATAAAACTCTAAGAATGTAAAGTTAATGTAGACTTGTAATACAGCTGCTGAAAAACCAATATGGTACAAATTTTCATGGGCATGTGTATGCCTGTGTATTTGAGGAGATGGCAAAATATTAACAAATACTAAGGTATTAGTATTAGACATATGGGAAGGATATTTCAAATGCTGTGGCAATGGAAGAATTGTAACCTGTGAGTAAATTAGCATGTTCATCGGAAGTAAACAGAACAGACGCTGTTAACAAGTTTTCCTAAACTTTCTACCACTACTCCTTGGCCAGCCTCTGGTCCTACCCACTGCCATTTATACATTCTCTCAGAAATTCTATAATGCAAAGACAGACCCTTAAACAGTCTACAAGGAAGTGAGCATGTGTTCAAAACTTGGTGTTGTGATAGCATAGTTTACATACAAACATGGGTAAGAAGTGACGTCTTAGGCAGGTGTCCATCCTTTCCGGGAAATGAAAGTCAGAGTGAAGCAGCTGTGATGGGTTAGTATTTGAAGGCAAACAGTGTTCTGTAGTGTAAACTTCACTTCTACAGGAAAGATACTAGATTAGATTAGTTCAAGTGTCTTAAAGCATTCTTAAGAGCGATACAATCTGATTGAGCTGAGTTTAGGCCCACATATTTGAATATCTCTATGAGGTTACCATTGAAAAGAGTTTAGCATTTTATCTATCAATATTTCTGTGTCATTTATTGCAAGGTGTATTCAATATCATGCCTGTTCCAGTTTGATAAGCAGAGATTTCAGTGAAGATCATGGCTTAGCCCAAGGCCCATAGCTAAGGCAAAAAAATGGGAACAAGTTTAGTGGCAATACTTTCCTGGAACATGGTACCCAGAAATAAGCAGACTCCAAACACTGATAAGGTTGTTATGGACAACGGCATTCCGGTCTTAAATCCATTTCTGCCAAAAAGGGTGGATTTGAATTCTACAGGCTTCTTGAATTTTCACTTGGCACCTTTCTCTACTGAGATGTTCAGAAAGATGACAGAAGACTGGTCCAGCAAAAACTAAGTTACTTAAATGCTTTGAAGGTATGTGCTCTACTAATGACCTCACTACATAGAACATGATCAACATTTTCTTGAGAGTGTGCATTAATAGGAAAAGATTAATTAAAACACCACAACCAAAAGTTTCCAAGCATGTATGCTGCACAACCGAATCTGATGATTTCATCTTCTACTGTCCTGCCTTCACTCTGCTGTGTTAACTTAGACTTTGTTTGAAAAATCTTTCTCATGGGGCACCTGGGTGGCTCAGTTGGTTAAGCATTCGACTTTGCCTCAGATCATGATCTCACAGTTGGTGAGTTTGAGCCCCATGTCGGGCTCTGTGCTGACAGCTCAGAGCCTGGAGCCTGTTTTGGATTCTGTGTCTCCCTCTCTCTGCCCCTCCCCCACTCACACTCTGTCTCTCTCTCTCTCTCTCTCTCTCAAAAATAAATGAACATTAAAAAATTAAAAGAAAAATCTTTCTCATAATTTCTTCTTTCAAATTTTTCAACTTAAAAGCAGATGTCATTTATTTCTGTGTTTTTATTTTCCATTTAAAAGGTAACATATACTCTCTAAAACATTAGAAAAGTAAAAAAACATTACCCATAGTTTTATCATGCAAGTCTTTTTTTGTTGTTGTTTATTTTTCCTACGTTTTAGTGACCATACTCAGTATGAACTTTTATCTTGCTTTTATTTTTTATTTATTTTTATTTATTTTTAATTTTTTTTAATGTTTATCTTTGAGAGAGAGAGAGACAGAGTGCAAGCTGGGGAGGGGCAGAGAGAGGGAGACACAGAATCTGAAGCAGGCTCCAGCTCTGAGTTGTCAGCACAGAGCCTGACGCAGGACTCAAACTCACAAACTGTGAGATCATGACCTGAGCTGAAGTCGGACACTTAACTGACTGAGCCACCCAGGCGCCCTTATTTTTTTTTTTAACTGTTTATATATTTATTGAGAGAGAGAGAGAGCAGGGGAGGGGCAGAGAGAAAAGGAGAGAGAATCTCAAACAGGTTCTGTGCTATCAGTGCAGAGCCTGACCCAGGGCTTGATGTCATGAATCATGAGATCATAACCTGAGCAGAAATTAAGAATCAGATACTCAACTGACTGAGCCACCCAGGTGCCCTTATCCTGCTTTTAAAGTCATGATATAAGTCGTTTTATATATTATTACATATTCTTAATAAGAATTATTGGCTACATATGTCAGCTGCTACAGCTTACATTTGCTATTGTGCAATATTTACTTTACCACCAAGGTTTATTATTATTCATATTATGATAAACACAATTGTGAATAAAGTATTTTTCAAATATAGGATTATATCCTTAGGATATATTCAGTAGTTCCATTTTGCCATTTAAAATGGTTGTAGAAGATATGAGATCGGTTGTTTCAATATCAGCATTGGTTACTATAATAAAAAATATTTTGCTAATCTGATACATGAGAAATGATATCTCACTATTATATTACTTTGATTTCTTTCCTATAATCAATCTTTTGCATATAACAGTTGTTGCAAAGTTTTCTCATTTTGTTGTCTACTTTTTAATTTTATTAGAGTTTTGACATAAAAATTAAAAGTTGTATGAAACACACTTACTTGATATATTGCTTTATATTTTTATATTAAGGCATATGTATTTCTAAATTAAGAAATCACTTATTCATAGAGTGCTAAATTTAAATTCAATTTTGGGGGGATATTTTAGAAATATTGAGTAATAATATATTCACCTGAACAATTACTTATTTACTTACTTAATTAATTGATTTAGAGACAGAGAGAGAGAGAGAGAGAGCAGGGGAGAGGCAGAGAGGAAGAAAGAGAATCCCAATTTGGAACCCAATGTGGCCTCTATCTCAGGAACTGTGAGATCATGACCTGAGCCAAAACCAAGAGTTGGTCGCTTAACCCACTGAGTCACCCAGGCACCCGCACCTAAATTTATTTTTATCTTAACATATTATGTGATATCCTAAAACTGTACGAAACTGGTATTCTCCATATAAGTAAATAATAACCTCAACATTATTTCTTGAGTAATCTTATGCTTTCTCATTGCTTTTTGATGTTTCCTTTATCATATATCTAATTCTTACAAATAATCAGGCCTGAAGACTGTGGCCATGTGCCTGCCTGCACACGTAGCTGGTACAGCACTGCCACCCCAGCCTACCCCCCTCCCTTTCCCCATCCTCTAAGGAGTTGGCTCTGAGACTGGTTAAGTGCAAGTCACATTTCCAGAAGCACACCTCAGGAGGCCCAAGCTTCTGACCTCTCTGAAGTTTACTCCTTTGGTGCTTTGTAAATGTGCCTATCATTTAAATAAACACTCATCTTGCTCCTCTTAGTCCTTCAGATATTTACTTGGCCCGCATACCACCAAATGACTTAAAAAGACTGAAAAGCCCATGGAAAGATCCCATTTCCAGAGCATTTGCCCTAAGCAGATCATGGAATGGAGTCAGCATGACCGGGATTCAAGAGTATTTCCTGCACTAATGACTTCAGCACTGTGTGTGGGTGTGAGGGGATATGCAAGAGAAGTACAGGACAGAGCTCTTGCCTTGAGCAAACCCATGTTTTGGTTGGGTAACCAGGAGGTATATGCCTGAAATAATGCACACAGCAAGCCCACAGAACTACAATGCCTACCATATACACTTAAGAGAGGAAACCAAGGCAAACTTGGGGAAGAGGCTGGGGGTGGGAAAAAAGACTTCTGAGTATCTTCCCTGGTTTTGCCCTTATCTGAATTATGGTGCTATCTTCTCTTTTCTCTCCATGTATCTCACTAATTGGGGGATCTTGGATAGATTCCTTAGTTTCTCTAAGTCTCAGTTTCTTCAGCTATAAAATGGGGATAGGGGAGCCTGGGTGGCTCAGTCGGTTAAGCATCCGACTTCAGCTCAAGTCATGATCTTGAGATTTGTGGGTTTGAGCCCCATGTCAGGCTCTCTGCTACCCGTGCAGAGCCCACTGTTGATTCTCTGCCCCCTCTCTCTCAAAAATAAACATTTAAATAATGGGGTTAAAATAGTGATTATCTCCTGGAGGTTATTACATATTGTATGAAGAGTGCTCCGCACAGAGATTCAAACATGAATGTTGTTAATATATGTTAGTTTCCTTCCTCACAGTCTATATCTTTCCCCTCTACCAAGACTTGTTCTCAAATCTTTTATTCCCATGGACATTTACTACTGGTGAGTTTAGCCTTATTTGTCTGTTTCCCTTCATCAAGACAGTTTAAAATACTAAAGTAATCATTTAAGAGCAACTGCTCAGAAATCCTGGGGGATCTTAGCACCTGGACTACAGTTTAAGAAGTCTCTCTTAATTTGCATGTTAGGACCTTAACAGGGCAAGCTGCCCTTATGATCACCAGAAGTTTGTAAGAGGTGAGGGATGGTCAAAGTTTGGAGTACATCTTCCCCATTATCACCCAGGGGACTGCAAGCATGACAGCATTCTCTGGTGTCAGATGGCTGTTTTCCGTATGGGTTTTATCTGCTCCCTTCCGTGAAGAGATAAAAGCTGTCAGCTTGTAGAAGGCAGAGGTCCCATGTGACATTTTTGGGTGGTTTTGTAACACCAGGCTGGAAATTTAACCACTTCTCTTTCTTTTGGTCTCAAAACTTGTTTTCCCTATTATGTCTGAAATTTTCCTGTTAAAAATTGGATTTCTTTCTCTTATAGACTTTAAAAAAAATCCAAATCTCCCTGAAAGAGATCAAAATTTCAATAATTATCAAGCATTTACTACTGTTTACTGAAGGGACTGATGTGTAAATGAAAGAGCTGTTGACTCAGAGTCTCTGGAGACAGGCTAGTGCTGGCTCAGTCACTAGTGCATCCTCTTGAATGGGTCACAATATCTCTGATATTTGGTTTTCTTATGACCTTCAGTATTGCTTTTCTCTCAGATAATGATAATCACAAAAATAATTAGCATTTATTGAGCACTTACTTTGTGGCAGGTAACGTGCCAAGCCCTTTAAGTGTATTTTCTAATTTAAACCTCACAAGGAGCGTAGGAGGTGGGCACCATTATTTCCCTCATTTTATAGTTAAGGAAAATGAAACCTTGGTGATTATTCTTTTGGTAAAGACTGGCAAAAGGCAAATTAAAACTAAAATCAGTTCTATGTGATGTTGTATTCTTAAAAATTTTGGTATAGAGGTATGAGATCCTCTGAAGTGATTGATAAATGCTATCCTGATATATAGATGGAAGCATGAAATTATATTTAGGAAGAATCATTGTAACTTGAAGTAGGCAAGATTTGAAATATCCATATATTTTTCTTTAAAATTTCCATTCTTCTTTGTTATAGGAATGAGGCCATGAGCAATTCAATGGCAAGTAGTGTAAATACCTCTAAGAGCTACGACCCTATCAAATAAGTTGGAAGTTTAATAGGATGCTAATTTGGGAGTCTCATTGGAGGCCTCAAAATACAATGAGACCAAGATGCAAATTTTAAAAGAAAATATTTGAAAACTGGGGCTATAATGCTTAAAAACCCTGCTCCCAGACCAAAGATATAAAACAGTTGAGCTGTTGGAGATAAGAGAGAATTTTGTGATGGCAAGTGCTTTGTAGTGAGTTGTGTCTGTGTTCTGTCCTGCCCCACCTCAGTGCATGGGAGAGGACCCGGGTGTGGAGGGGAGAAGGTGGTGGTTGACACTCACATCTAGTCTAGTGGGAGGAACTTCAAAGGCTCCACTTGGGGAGCTTGCTGTTTGGCCTCTGCAGGTAGGGAAATAAAGTAGACTGATGTCACACTTCAGCTTTGGAAACAGAGAGGTTAAGGGTCAGGAGATGGGCTGAACGGCATTCGTGGCAGGAAAATCAGACTTGCTGCTGCTTTGAGATTGGCCTGCATTTCCAGAGTTTTCCCAGGCTAACAGATTGTTTCTTATGAACCATACCTTAAAAAGAGATCTGGTTTGAGATTATTCCTAAACTCCTATCCTACACACTGTCTTTGACAGTGGTTAAAATTAATATCATCACAAGGGGGGCAGATGGTACCTGGGGAAGAAGACATCATCACTTATATAGTATTCTGACTGAAAATGCTTAACTTCATCTAATTATGAAGAGATGCAAGACAAATCCAAATTTAGGAATATCCTATAAATAAAGGGCCTGTATTCTTAAAAAATGGCAATGTCACTAAAGACAAAGGATGGCTGAGGAATTGGTACAGATGAAAAGAGACTAAGGAGATTTGACAACTAAATGCTACATGTGATCCTGAATGGGGTTCTGTGCCAGAGGAACAAACTGCTTTAAAGAACACCGTTTGGACAATGGATACATTGGAATATGGGTAATAGATTAAAGTTTTAGATCAATGTTACATTTTCTGAACTTGATTGTTGTACTCTGAATATACAGTAGTTCCCCCTTTATCCCTGGTTTCATTTTCCATGATGATTTCAGTTACCCATGGTCAACTGTAGTTTAGAAGCAGATGATCTTCCTGACAAATCATCAGAAGGTCAGTAGCCCGACACTATGTCACTATGCCTATGTCATTCACCTCACTTCATCTCATCACATAGGCATTTGTCATGTCACATCATCACAAGAAGAAAAAGTGTCAGTATGGTATGATAGGGTATTTTGTGAGAAAGATGCCATATTCACATAAATTTATTACAATATATTATTATAATTGGTCTTTTATTATTAGTCATTGTTCATGTCTCACTGTGCCTAACTTATAAATTAAACTTTATCATAGGTATGTATGTATGTATGTATATGAAAAAACATAGCATATATAGGGTATGGTAATATCTGTGGCTTTAAGCATCCACTGGGGGTCTTGGAATGTATCGGGGGGACTAGTGTGTAAGAGAATCTCTTTGTTCTTAGAAATACATGAATTATTAAGACGTACATGGGTATGATGTATTCAACCTACATTCAAATAATTCTGAAAATAAATTGTGTGTGTGTGTGTGTGTGTGTGTGTAGAGCAAGACAATGATAAACAGACATGACAAATTATAAAAATGCTGATTTGGGGTCAAAGTTGTGTACTCTCCGTGTAACTTTTCTGTGTTTGAGATTATTTTGAAATAAAAATGAGGGGCTCCTGGGTGGCTCAGTTGGTTGAGTATCTGACTTTGGCTCAGGTCATGATCTCACAGTTCATGGGTTTGAGCCCCACATTGGGCTCTCTGCTGTCAGCATGGAGCCTGCTTCAGATCCTCTGTTCCCCTCTCTCTCTGCCCCTCCCAGCTCACTTCCTCTCTCTCTCAAAAATAAATAAACATTGAAAAAAAAAAAAGAAAGAAAAATAAGACATTTTCTCAGCAAGGCCTCCTGTTAGTGAATGCTTGTTGCAACCTTGCCTCCTACCTGTGGCCACATACAGTTCCCCTTTCAGAAATGCTAGTAAGCTCCACCCCAGACCTGCTAAATCAGAATCTCTGGGGATGAGGCCCAGGGATCTGTGTTTTAACTCTCCGGATGGTTATACACACTGAAGTTTGAGAAACACTGGTTTAGACTACTCAGGAACCATGTTTGGAATTGGAGTGTGGTGTTAATTCAGGCTGTTGGACATGGGAGAAAGGTGATGGATATTTGGGTGGTGGCCACAGGATCTAGCTCACAACAGTGGGTGAGGATAGTTATGAGATTATCTTTCTATATTCTCCCCAATACTAATCCACTATCGTTTTCCAGCTTATATCTGGAGATCTCAAGTACACAAGCATTTTTTAGCCCCAAATTTCCCAGCAGGAAGTATAAATGCCTAATTTATATTTATTAGAGAACAAATCCATAGATTCTCCATAGAAAATATAATTGATTATGGTGAGCTGAAAGAGTTGCCTATTTTCAGCTTAGTGAGGTAGTGAGGGGTCATAGAGCTTTTTTCTTGTCTCCGTGGAGGATATTTTGGAAGGGAACCTGTAAGGAGTGGTAGTACTCATGAGACAAGGAGCTCTGACCTTGAATCTCCTAATTGGAGGCAGCTTGGTACTTGGTATGTGAGACTTGTCGATCTGTCTGAAAAAGGAAAGAGGATTGGAGAAAAATGGGAAAAATTGATGGGATGGTGGGGGGGCAGTGGAGCATCTTATATGGCCACTCTGGTGCAGTAGGGATGCCTGCCTGAGTCTGGGGCTGGCAGGGCCCAGTGCCAAAGAAAATGTGGAACCTCTTGTTCAAAAATAAGAATTTCAGGATCGTGCCAGCAAAACATCAAGCCAAGCATGGGACCCTTCTAAGTACTGGACAACGTGCTACAGCACAGCTCGTACAACCATAAGGCAGACCCTGCCTGAATCTCCCCTGGTCAAAAGGAGGCCACACTTGCTAGAATTCCACCCAAGAGTGTGGTCTGCCTTTGGGTATACTGTCAGTGATGGAGCTAAGGGGGTTTGCAAGAAGTCAGGCCAGGGACAGCACTCCCACTTCAAAGAAGTGTGCACTGCAGAAATCCTTCAGAGCTACTAAAAACATCACTCATGTGTCCAACAGAGAGCTAACATTTGACACCTACCTAAGTGCAACCAGTCAGTGTTGACCAGACAAACAATAGTCAAGAGGATCTGAGATCACACACCCAGGTCAGAATGATATATTTGCCCATTTCATCCTGATCCTGCTTCCCTATCCAAACAGGGAAGGAGCTCCAATGCACGGACAGGAGTAAAGGAATTAATGGCTGCCTCATTTATCTAAGGAAGTCTGGAAGAGATGAGACCAACATTTTAAACTGATCTGGAGTGAGGTATGTGTGTAATGTTTAATAACTGAAAATAACTAAATCCAAGGACTGTCCTTGAAATATCATTAAGGAATAGAATATATAGATTTGGTTGTTGCAAGGGAGTTATTTAAAAACCAATATTTTATTTGTACCTCATTGAGGCGACTGCTCAATAAACGGTTACATATTAAAAATTATATTTAGGGGCACCTGAGTGGCTCAGTAGGTTAAGTGTCCAACTTTGGCTCAGGTCATGATCTCAGAATCTGTGAGTTTGAGCTCTGCATGGAGCTCTTTGCTGACAGCTCTGAGCCTGGAGCCTGCTTCAGATTCTGTGTCTCCATCTCTCTCTGCCCTTGCCTCTCTCTCTCTCTTTATCTCTCAATCCCTCTCAAAAATAAATAAACATTTAAAAAAATTAAAAGTAATTATATTTAGTACAAGACAGGGGAATGAAGAAAGCTATTCATGAAAGACTCAGTTGATGGATCCCGGATAATAATCCCTTTCACTTCTAGTCTTGAACTGAGGATATCCAAGTGAAGAGTGAATATAAATCACCCTGAAAAGATCTCTGATGGAAGAACATTTTACTGGACACTTATTTTTTAATACAATCAATCTTTTGGGAGTAAACATTTTAAATATTATACTATGCTCTCTTTATGACCTCTCCTATAGATTTTTTAGGGCAGTGATGACTGGGCCTTTGCTAAAGTGATTCACAGTCTTAGCACAGGAGACTCTTTGAATGCCATTTGGCTGAATTGATGTTTGTGACATCTACTATTAATCCTATCAGGGGTAATAAAAATACTTAAGCATTACAAAAATTCCACATCAATTATTTATTGCTACATTTATGTATCTACTATTTATTGAAGCTCTAAATGAGGACTGCTAAGCCCCATAAAGGCTAAAGCATGAATTAGACACTGATCTCATTCTCAAGATGCTTCTAGTTTGGTAAGGCTCAAGTGTATGGAAATAACAAGAAGGCAAGGTGGAAAGTGTTGAATGGTACCTTAAAAAGGATGTGACCTTAGACTCCTGCCCTGAGCTCTGAGTTCTAGAAGGCCCTATTCTGGACCAAGGAGACATGCCCACCAGCAGCCTGAGATTCCTCCCACTTTTAGAATATGTTCTGGGTATCTGACATCCCAGCCCTTATCGATCTTCCCAAGTGTAGACTGCACATCTGGTGTGTGCCGGGGTGGCCCAAGGAGTGGCCAAGGAATGACTACCTGTAGGGACTATCGGTGGGAAGACTTGGAAATGTGGGCCAATTCTCCCTGTACCACCTGTAACAGTTTATTACCTTAAATTGCAACTTTTAATGTTTAGACTATGTTGCAAGGGTCTCCAATTACTCTTGCCCCGGAGGCCCACAAATGTTATGGGCAGGGTGGCCTGGCTATGGGAATTCATGAAGAGCAAGAACTTGGCCTTGGCAGTATTGGAAGTTTCACTGGGGAGGTAGAGCTTGAACAGGCAGAGCTGGGAGAAGGGAAGGAGGAAGAGGAATTTCTGACAGAGGGGAACATCACACTCAAAGACATGGAACTGAAAGTGTCAGTTTGCATGTGGGGAATCTAGCTTTCCATGAGGACATCAGGAGTGGAAGAGTAGAAACAAAGGAGACCAGATCATACACTACCCAGAATGCTAGGACATGGTGAAGTGTCTCGTATTCTCAGCACAGGAGATCCATTTACATGGACTGATGTTCATGACATCTAATATTCACTCCAGTAGGGTTAGGGTCTTTGAAAATCTTTATGTAGACAATGGGGTGTCATTGTAAGTGTGAAAAGTTTTGATCAGATCAACTTTGTAAAGAGAGAGTGCTGGCTTGCCATGAGGATGGTGAGCAAGGATGGGGGCAAGATAAAAAGAAAATGTATTTGAGATAATGGAAGAGGAAGAAAGAGGTAGAGAAAGGAATAAGACTTGGTACCTGGATTCTAAAGAGGTTGGTGAAGCCATTTGATGAAAAAGGTGATTTCTACGGGTGCCTCGCTGGCTCAGTCAGTACAGCATGCAACTCCTGATCTCTGGTGGGGAGTTCCAGTCCCACATTGGGGGTAGAGTTTACTTTAAAAAAAAGAAAAGAAAAAGGTGATTTCTATTTGAAGCTGGACATTTTTTACTTTGCATAGTTAGTCAGATGGTAGTAAGGAATTAAGTAATGTGTTTTACCCTACCTGGGGTTTCACTGAATTCTTTTTAGTCATACGCTGACACCTTTTTTCCAGTCCGGGCAGTTAGATATGAGGATACCCTTGCCCAAAGTAGGTGTCTGGTGGGACCAAAAGGACAAGGTCAAGTTAAAGAAAAGAAACACTGAACACAAGTGTAAGTGTGAAGAATGATTTTTCAGTGAGTCTCTTTTAAACTTACCTGGTTTTCCTCTCCGTTCCCCCCAACCTGAGACTATTTTTTTCCACTGACTTTTGTAACAGCTTTATTGAGATATAATTCATATACCACAACTCACCCATTTAAAGTGCACAATTCAATAGGTTTTAATAGTCATAGAGTTGTGCAACTATCACCACAATCTATTTTAGAACATTTTCATCTCCCCAAAAAGAAATCCTGTGCCCTTTACTTACCTACTCCAAGCCCTAGGTAACCACTAACCTACTTTTTATCTCCACAGATTTGTGTACTCTGGACATTTTTTATAAACAGAATAATATATGATCCCAATGTCTGGTTTTTTTCACTTAGCAAAATCTTCTTAAGGTTCATTTATGTTGTAGCATGAATCACTACTTCATTCCTTTTCATGGTCAAATAATGTTCCCTTGTGTTTATCTACTCATCAGTTGACGGTCATTTGGGAAATTTCCACTTTGGGGTTTTATGAATAAAACCACTATGAGTATTTGGGTAAAGGTTTTGTGTACATATAAGTTTTCATTTCTCTTGGATATATACTTAGAGATGGAAATGTTGGGTTAAATAGAAATTCTGTGTTCAACTTTTTGAGGAAGTCCTAAACTGTTTTTCAAAGTGTTGTGCCATTTTACATTTGAACTAGGAGTGTTTGAAGGTTCCAAAATCCAAGGAAAAACATTTGTGACTTTGACCAATAATTGAACATCCATTAAATGTGTGGCAGAGGGCTGTGCAACATAGAGAGTGATAGATAGATTGTCATATACAAATCCCCTGGATAAACAGAAACCTCTGTTTCTTTTAATAGTTCATGTTTAATGCCTTGGAGGCCCCAAACAGTAACATCATTTGTGTAGACAGAGGAGGATTTCTATCATATAGGAGGCATTTCTAAGTTGCTAAGTACCCTTTTCCAAAGGAGAACGCAGACGTAAAGAGATCTGTCAGCTGCATGGTAGGACAATGACTGGGTCCAGTTTATCTCAACACTTACAGGCCTTGTGCTAGCATTTCCTGGATTCTGGGTCTAACACTCTATTGTCTTCTTTCCTGCAGGCTTTCTAAACACACATATTTGAACATTAAGCTTATTTTTCTTTCATATTCCATTGTATGGCCCTAAGTCTCAACCAAAACCATCTATGAATTGTAAGACATCTCTGAACTATAATTTAAGCTTTGGTCAGTTGCACAGTTTGAAATACACCACTCTGCATGTCCTGAGCTCCTCTGCCTTTCTGTAAACCCGGCTCTGTGAAGATTTCTCGGGTCGCAATTCTTTGATTGGGTTGCTAGTGTCCTAAACGAGTTTGCCTTCTCCAGGTCTCCCAGAAAAATAGAGCAAAAGGCTTCTAAAATGATATGATGAGGGATACAAACACAACAGAGGAGTGGAAAGGCGTCCTGACACCATTTTCATTTGTCACCGCTGGAGCTTTAAGGGTCAGCAGACGTCGTCTGGGAGATGGTGACGGTGGGCTCCCGAGGTGGAAGGTTAAACCTTGGGTTGGGGTTAAGGAAGTGCAGGAGGCGTGGCTTGGAGACTTAAGAGAAGGTTCACCTCCACAGGTTGGCCACAAAACTGCTGGCTCCTCAAGTGATGTTTACGTCCATTGAAGTTCGCACCCATCTGGACATCAGCTGACAGGTCAGGTTTCACTAACTCCGTATACTTGAGACAAAAACCTAAACTACATACTCCAAATAGAGACAGAGCCTCCCTTCCCTCCCTCCATCCTTCCCTTTCCTCCTTCCCTCCTTCCTTCCTTCCTTCTCCTTCTCTTTCCTCTCTTTATTTTCTTTCTTTATTATGTATTTATTTTCTATTTCTATTCCACACCCTCCACCCCCCACTTCACCTTCTTCTCCCTACGTCGGCAAATTACCCTCCCCCACCCCACCGATCCGACCCCGGCTCCACCTTTTCATCTCCTGGCGTTTAGCAGGCTCACTCCACCGCGCGCGACCCCCGCGCCCGCCAGGCCAATTCTCACCCTCCCTGCTCCCTTAAAAGCCCAGGGAAAACGTCTTGGCCCCACCATCATGCACTTTCCCGGGAGGGGACTGTCGCACCCCAGGCCCATAAGCTCCAGGGCGGCTATAAATCTCCCTTTTCCTCGCTCTGGGGGTCCGCGCCGCCCCTCCAACGCCAGAGGCTCACCGCAGCGCGCCGCTTCCCCGGTGGCCCGGCCTCCCCAGAGTCGCCCCGCCCCGTTCCAGCTCCGCCCCCGGCCGCAGCTCGCTGATTGGCCTTCCACCTCCTTTCCCCGGGCTCCTCTCCTCCCCTCAGCCCAATGGGCATCGCCACCTGGTCCAAAAATTCCCCCAAGGGGACCGAGCGGCTCTGCCACCACCAGCTCCTGCAGGGCGGCGGGGACCGCCGCGGTGGGGCGCAGAACGAGGAGGGGACCCGGAGCGGGGGAGCGGAGGAGGCGGGAGGAGGAGCAGAGGTGTTGGAGAGAAAAGTTCTGAAAGGAACAGGAAACCTGCCGGGGAAGCGGCGGCTGCGGCTCTCGACCCCCCCCGACCCCCAGGGCTGCGCACGTCGCGGGGCGTCCGCCGCAGCGGCTTCGCTCCGGACCGGCTTCCCCGGCGCGGGGGCAGGGCTGAGCCACGACACTCGGTCACTCAGGCCGTGCCCTTCGCTGCCGCTGTCGGCGCTACAGCTGTGCGCTCCGTTCCGCCTCTGCCGCGGCGGCTCCCCGGAGAGGGCGGCGAGGGCGCAGGGAAGAGGAGGGACGTCTACTTTGGAGCATGAAGCAGCATGTCTGATAAAATGTCCAGCTTCCTCTACATAGGGGACATCGTGTCCCTGTACGCGGAGGGCTCGGTCAACGGCTTCATCAGCACCCTGGGGTAAGCCGGGGACGCGGGCTGCGCAGCGCCCGCGCTCTCTCTCCTGAACCATCCCCGCCCCTGCTCGCTCCGCCGCGTCCCCCTGCTCCCGCCCGGGGGGTGGCCGGGCCGCGCGGCTGGGTCTGTGCGCCCGCGGACAGCGCCGGGCTCTCGGCTCGCTCGCAGGAAGCTGCCCGGAGAGGCACGACTTTCTCAGCAACTTCGTAATCTCAAGCTCAGAGACGCATCAAAAAAGGAGGAAGTGATTCAAAAGCCCCGAGACAGGCCCTGCGAAGAAGTCTTCGCTAGCTTCTCCAAGGGTTGTTTTCGTTAAACGTGTTTGTTTTCCCGAAAAGGTAGAACAATACTGCACCTCTCCCGGTCTTGGCGAGCGACCACCCCCAAGCCCCTGTCTCTCAGGGCAGTCGATAAAAGTCCGTGGCCTTGGACATGAAACTCAGGCGACGTGGTGAGCCAAAGTGTGGCTTTGCCCCTGCGGGGGTTGCTCACCGTCTCGTCTTCTCTGAAGTAATTTCCTTTCGGCTTTGCCAAACCGGGACTTGCCGTCAGGGGTAGCCCAGGGATGATGACTGCAGCTCTGTGACCCTTAGACGTCTCTGAGGGCCTCCTGGTTCTAGAACGCAGACCTGCTTTTCCCCTGTCCCGGGCCTTGGCCCACTGAAATCCTGAACTTCTCCTGGAACTCAGCCAAGTGCAGGGCTCTTGAGATTCGAGCTGACTTATGAATGGGGGAAATAGCTATATAAACATAACATGTGCTAGTTGGTTAAATAGGACTTCCTTGATGACTAGTATTTTCTCTCTGTCCTGATTGTGAATACCAGTTAGCAGTTTAAATATGCACGCGGCAATGTGTTTTCATGCGCACGCATTTTTTTTTTTTTTTTAATTTTTATTACCTTGCGGTCTCAGTACTTCAGACTGCCCACTCTTTAGGATTTCAGGCTGCAGAACTGGTGTTTCCACTCCTGGCCGGTCACTGTTAGGTTTTAGGGCACATGACTTAACATGCAGTGTCCTTGGACCGTGACTGTGAGCCATATTATAACGGAGTGGGTGCCTACTCGACCGAGGTCGTGGAAGTCACCAGTACTTACACAGTTTGTGTTAATTGTGCATCTCCCCCATAGGTGAAGGAAGGGAGGTAGATATAATTGATTCCCTTTAAGGTCAATGTTAATCGTGAAACTGAAATGGGTAAGAAAAAATATCAGTGGCCAGTGTGTATGTTGGGTTTGTAACTCATGAGCTACCATTTGTTCCTGACAGAATTCACAGTACAAGGACATTTTTGTGCCCCCAGCACCATTTTGCAGATGAACTCTGTTGCACTTCACCTTTCCCCACCATAGACTCACTCTCTGGGTGGTGGGTAAGCAGGAAGGGCTCCAGGGCCAAAATGCTTAGGGTCAAATCCTGGCTTCTCCATGTGTGAATCTTATGACCGTGGGATGGGCAAGTTACAAAATCGCTCTGTATCTCAGTTTCCTCATGTCTAAAGTTGGGAAGAATGATGGTTTCTACCTCACAGGGCTTTGGTGAGGAAGAAGTGAGTTAATATATGTAAAGCGCTTAGCACAGTACCTGGCACATAGTAAGCACTTATGTGTCAGCTATTGTAATTAGCGCTACCTTGGTTCCTGTGAACAATAGTTAACACTGGTAGACAAAATGATAAAAAAAAAAAAAAAAAAAAGGACTAGGAATAGAGTATAAAGCCTAGACAAACAAAAGGCCATGTGTTTGTAGTGTCTCATTCAGCAAAGGTATGTGTTTATGTATCTATACCCTTAAAGAGTTATAGGTGGTAAATCAGGAAGCTGCTGCTTCAGCAGTTGTGGACTCTGTCCTGCTCATTATAGAGATCAGGGAACTCAGGGGAAGAGAAATGAGGTGACTTACCTAAGAAACAGAGGATATTAATGCCAAAAGCTGGAACTGTAACCCTGTCTCCAGATTCCCAGCCGAGTGTGTGTTTCTTTGGCGACATATCATAATCTTTAAGCCTTGAGAAAAAGAAGGCTCTTGACCTTTAATGTAGTATGTTTGTGAAAATATTTATTTGTATCCAAATTTCTTGCTGGTGTTTTGAAAGTTGCGTTTCTACAGAACACGTGTAGTATTATTTTTCTGTTAACAAATTGAGTCTTGTTGAGGTTAATATGACAAGACCTCTGTGTAGCTCGATTCTGAGGTGAGGAAGGATCTTCAGAAAAGCTGCCCTTGGTGAAGCTTGGTGCTTTGATTGGATATTCTTTTTCTCTAACCTGTGGAGCTAAAAATTTGGCTTAAAGTTTTAGCTCTTTATCCATTTGACACTTTCGATAGCATGATGGCTTTTCAAATTCAGCTTAAGAGAGTAGTTAATGAGAATTTAGTGGATAAGCATTTCAAGGTAATTCTTGGTAAAGATAGTCATCTGCAAACCAATTTTGTCTGATTTGAACATTTAGTGTGTAAGGAAGTTTTGGAGCATATGCATTATTTTCATTTTGCTTTGGGGAAGTTTTGCAATAAGGTAATGAATTTTTCTGTTAAAAAACCGATCAGTTTCATTCTTGAAGAGTTTAGCAGACTCCTCTTAGAGATACTTCCTACTGGAAATGTGGGAGGAATTTTCTTAGGCTCTGTGACTGAGCTTCCAAGTTTGATTTCTCAGTGTGAGAAATTAGAATGCCCCAGTTGCAAAGATTTGCATTTCCTCTTTTTTCTCCAGTTATCCTTTAACCAGTACGTACCTGATGTTTCTGAATCCCGAATTGTTGCTGACTGAGGTATTTTTCTCCCAGTTTGTGTAGGTGCAAAAGGGGCCAGTTTGTATTTTGTAACTTAATTTTTCATCTAAACATCTATTTAAGAAACACTTATATTGATTTAAGGAAAACTGCTTTAAAACCTGTAGAATGAAGATGGTGAATATAGTTTAAATAAACAAATTTCTGGCTAATGGTACATTTTAGGGTTATAATTTCTATTTTTTAAAAGGAAGGGAGGGAATTTTGGGAGCTGCTGTACAATTTTAAATGCAGTGGTAATAGTTCCTTCTTCCCTTTTCTATTTTCTTTATCCTGAGCCTCACTTCCCTGGTTATTGCCACATCTGACACTTCATCTTTCTGAATATGATATCACCTTGAATATGATATCAAGGTCAATATCACCTTGACCAGTGATTAGGTACCATCCAGTGGGAATGAGCATAGCAGGACTTCCAGGGTGGGTGGGATAGAATCCGTAAAAAGGTATTTAACTCCTTCATTGTCTATTCTCCATATGGTTGAAAGGTTAGTAAATGACACATGTGCATATGAGTGTGTGTGTGTGTGTGTGTGTGTGTGTGTGTGTGTGTGTCTATATATGTATAAGTGATTGCTGCTTTTGGCTTGAGGTTTCTTCGCAGGATCTACCAAGAGTCAACACCCACTAGTTAAAGTCTCAGCAAACTATCAGATGACACTCATTGATGCCGTGACTACAGAGCATCATAATAATCTCTTAACCAGAGTGACAAAAAACTGGGGCCCTTATCTTTACTTGCTGCTTGATTTTTGGCCAATTCAGTGAACTTTTCAGTACCTTTGTTTCCATGTTCAATGATGGACATTAGGTAGGGTGATGGCGTGTCACACAGTTTATAATTCTACCTTAATTCCTCGGATGAATAAAACTATAAATGCATACCTTTTACTGTTCCCAATTATAGTCCCTTGACTTTCCCTTCCTGATCTTTTTCTCTGTTTAATGTTTTTGGTATTTAAATATTTGCAGATTTGGTTTATTATTATCTTTTCTTCTGTCATTGAATTATGTTACTCTTATTACAGTTTTAAGATTCTTTCCCTTACTAGGACTGTCTGATCAGTGAAGAAAGAGTCAAGTAGATGAAGCAAGGCATGGTTATAGTCAACTTCTATTTTAGAATAATTTGCAGATTATCTTTAGTCTTTCCAACAGAACCCTTCCAAGTTAACAGCCAGTATTTCCTGCTGTAACTAGCTGTATAAACTTAGCTTTGTTTTGGTTGAGGCATATGCTATTTTGATAAAAAACATCTAAAAATCCATTGAATATTTGCATGCATGTTCAGTGGAGAGGAAGAAGACAGTATAATCTTGAAAACTTAGCTGTTTTGGAAAATCTAAGGGTTAGTAGTGTCATGTTATGGAACTTGAAATCTGCTCAGGTACAAAGACAGTTTCTCAAGTGGTGAACATAAAGTCTATTTTAAGCTAAAGTGGACTGTTTCTAAAACTTAGAAGTCATTCCATAAATGACTTCTCTTTTAGCTTTTAGACCCTCTCTTGTGGATAGCTCAGTCAGGTAAACAACCATCCCTCCTCAAATGCCTGGCTTGGCTCTGATAGACTGAAACTCACAGGCAACTGCTTGATCTTTTTCTAGGTTTAACAGAAGCTTATTTTATTTTATTTTATTTTATTTTATTTTATTTTATTTTATTTTATTTTTTGCATAGGTAACACATTTCATAATCACACTGTCCCCTTGGAACTGTCCTTATACAGATGGTACAAGGGTAACTTACAGAATATAGACAGAATACTATAGACCCATAATTTAAAACTGAAATTCCAGGCAGAGGGTGTGTCTCCATATACAAATATAGAAGAAGAAGTAACAGTGGACATCTATGACAAATTTATGGCATAGTAACAGAATGAATTTTACTCCTTTTTTTTTTTTTTAACACCAGATCTTGGTAACCGCTCATCAGATTATAATGAGAAGTGTAACATTAATGATCATTCATTCATTCATTCATTCAATGGATAAAACTCTGCTTTTCAAATGCATTGATGCCTTTTTTTTTTTGTGGTTATCTTTCCACTCCCATGCAGATTTAGACTGGAAAGTTTTCAATATATGCCTTCAGAAAACCATAATTCTACTTGAAAAATACAAAACAACATACATGGGAAATAGTGACAGAAAATAGAACAGCATGTTAGCAGTTATGGCACCACATGGTGAATGGATAGGTGATTTCCATTTTCATTTTTGTATCTCCTATATTTCCCAGGTTCTATATATGTTTCTGTAATTAAACATCTATTACTGATACAGTTGGGAAAGCTAGCCAAAGTGAAAGTGATGGTTTGAAAGAGTCTTCAATTTCTTATTACTGTTAGTCGACAGTATTTATCTTAAAAAGCATAAATAAAGCATTGTACTGGTCATAGTCTGCAAGAAAACTGCAGACGAGGAAACTGCATGCCACTGAAATAGATGGTCTTATGTTTACTGTAAACCCAACTTGTTCCTAGCTATTATTGGTATTTTAAAATGTATTATGGGAAAATGTTTGACCAGTAATGCTGAGCAGTTATGAATGATTGATTTAACTTATACAGTAAATAGATAGTTTGTTTTATTTTAGAAGTCTGTTTATACATGTAAGAAGTAAGCACTTTAGCATGGCCGACTTGTTCATGTTCATAATCTTAGTAGTCACAATGAAACTTTTATTTCCTGAGTCAGCTTCTATAGGCGATTGTGAAGGATTTCTTTTTGTGTAGGTATGATTGAAATATATTTCTTAAGTATCTTTGAAATGGATGATTAGCTCTCTCAAAATTCAAATCACTCATTGGTTAACAGTGGCGATTTTATAGTTTATACTAACACACACCCACAGAAATCCAACCCTGAATAAGAATAAATTAAATTATGAGGCTATTTACAAAAAAGTTTAATCATAAAATTGAAAATGTGTCTACATCACGCATCAAGTCCATGTAACTTTCCTTGTGAGGTGGTTTATGCTGGAGCATGCTGCAGATGGAATCATTAATTCACTCAACAAATATTTAATGAGCCCTGACTATGTGCTTGGGATACAGTGTGAAGATATGCTGGATCTTATGTGGTTTGTGGATTCCTTTGAGAAGTTGGCTAAGACCTATGAGAGAGTATATGTATTTGGCACCTTCTTTGCTCTCAGTGCTATAAATGCCACAGGGTAAAGAACTGTTATTTTAATCTTTGTATGCTTAGCACCTCACACAGTTCCTGTTTAATAAATGTTTGTGAAGTCAGCGTAGTATCTATTTAGTGATGGAGGTGAGACTGATATTGAATAACCACAACATAAGGCAATTCTTTTCAAATGTCATAAAGATGATTAAAAACAACATTGTAAAGAAGTCAGAAGAAGATCTGTTGCTTCTTGCTGGTGTGATCTCGGTGGGGGGGGGCGCTTCGAGGAGGAGGTCGTATTTAAGCTGAACTTTGAAAGATCATTAGGATGGATATTTGTCTCAAATCTGTACCCATAATTTGAGCACATATTATTTTTTTATTTTAGAGAGAAAGAGAGAGAGAGGGCATGGGTTGGGGAGAGGGGCAGCCGGAGAGAGAGAATCTTAAGCAGGCTCCTCACTGAGCGTGGAGCCAGACGCGGGGCTCAGTCCCACAACCCTGGGATCATGGCCTGAGCTGAAATCAAGAGTTGGATGCTTAACTGACTGAGCCACCCAGGTGCCCCTTGATATATATTTTTGATGGTTTTTTTTTTCTTCATTTAAAAAGAGGCTTGGTGAAATTTTACTGTCGATTTTTGATAGCTCCAAAAAAAGGAAGCAAACAATTGGATATTTTTGAGATATGAAAAGATAGAAGACATGATCTAAGAAGATATTTTATGCTAATTTCCAAATATGAGAAGTTTAAGTTTGGCTCAGATCCTCTGAGTTGTTTAAACTGCCTTCAATCTTTGTCACATACACTGAATTTACTGAGACCCGAGATAATGAGGGCATGTTATAAAGAAGAAACTTGGGAATTATTTGGGGGAATTTGTACAATGCTTCCAGCTTCTTAGGATATTATATATTTACTCCTTTCCCCTTATTTTTCCTTGTCCCCAGTGTTTCATAGTTTTTCTTCAGGAATCATGAACCTAATTAGAGTCTTACAGATCCCTGGAAATTTAGGCAATAAGGACAACTTTTTATCTAACATAGTTCTAAATTTCTTGGGATGCAAAAAAAAAATAGTTTTGTTTTTTGTTTTTTGTTTTTTTTGCTTCATACTGCCTATGACTGTTCAATACACACACACACACACACACACACACATTCACACTTGGTATAGAATACCTTTCTGGTAGGTATGAAGCCCTCTTTTTTTTGGTGCATTTATAGATAAACATGAATGAGGGGAAAGGCTTAGGAAGTGAGCAAAGCATACTCTGAATACATGTCTAAATTCTTAGAATTCAAATGTGTTATTGAGATTCTATTAGTAAGATGTTTGATCTCCTATTAAAATATCCTCACAAAAATTTCTTTGTGAAAATTACAAAATGCTAGACTTTTATTATATATTAGTTACCCAAAACAATTCCTCAACAGAGTCCTAGAGAAAACTGAAGTTTTTAATTAAGTAATTTCCTGGATATCTAGCCCTCTAAGACCTTGTGGTAGTGACTAATTTTGAAACAATCACTAAAGGCAGACACTGCTACTCTCCAAATGTTATTGAAAAGAGGATTCATCAAATTATGTAGGGAATTACATGGATCATCAGAGCTAAATAGAGCACAAACAGAACCGACAGAAACAAAAAAATAAAACTGGACCATAAAGTCGTTGATTGGCTTTTCTACTGGCAAATCAAAGTGTATTGCAGGTTTTTCCTGCTATTTGAAAGTTTACTTTATGTCATTTTGCTTTACAAACGACCTACATTAATACCTAATTTTCATTAATTGAAAGAAATCCAAAGAGAATTTTTGCTTTTATGTCATGGTAATTGCTTCTTTGTTTTCTGCCATTTTGGCTTGCAAAAGCTTTCATAGGAATGCTCTACTTTCCAATAGTGGGGTGGGGAGGAGACCTGTTTTTGTACACATTTCTGAGCCTAAAGTGATCTCCAATTCATGTTCCAACTCACATTTAGTTAAATTATTTACAAACCTTGTATTGAACTGTCTTGGATCCTCTTGAAAAGAATCTATCGGTATCCTTTGCTATCCTCATTCTTATGATCTGATCTCAAAAGCCCAAAAGATTTGGAAAGCAAAAGATACTTGCATATCATTTTCCCACATGGATAAAGCTTAGGAATCAAAAGTCTATATTATATTAGAAGTAAGGTTCTTTTGTTTGTGAGGAACAGAAACCATCTCTGGCTAGCTTAAGCAAAGAAGGAAATGTTAATTATAAGGATACTGGAGGAGCTCCAAGAAATTGAATGATGAGCTCAACAACTGAGCAGTAAGACAGGCTGCTGCTGTGGGAATCTTAATAGCAGAAACTTCTCTCTGGGTTCTCCGTTTACATGACCTGGATCCACCAGCAATTCCTATACTTTGCATCTTCTTAAATTTCATAATGTTGAGTGATGGAGTTTGTCTCCACTCAGATTATTCATTCATTAAGGTGCATGAACAATGCCAGGTTTGATTATCACGGAAATCACTGAGCAGAGGTGTCTGATTTCTGCTGGCTTCTGGGCAGTGTGGTATGGGGAGAGAGCTAAGGGGATTGTGAGCTTAGATCACTACTTTGTAGGTAAATAGTAACTTCCTAAGTGCCTTTCTAAATAAATTGTGGTAAAATACATATAACATAAAACTTGCCATCTTAACCATTTTAAGTATAAAATTCAGTGGCGTTAATCATATTTACAATGTTGTGCAACCATCACCACTATCCATTTTCAGATTTTTCATCATCCCAGACAGAAAGTCTGTACTCTTTAGATAATCACTTTCCCCACTTCCCCTCTGTGACTCCTAGTCTACTTTCTGTCTCTATGAATTTACCTATTCCAGGTGCCTCACATAAATGGAATCATACAATATTTGTCCTTTTGTGTCTGGGCTTATTTTACTAACTATAATGTCTTCAAGCATCATCCATATTGTAGCATGTACCAGTACTCCGTTCCATTTTATCACCAAATAATATCCTATTGGAAGGATTTAGCATGTGTGTTTATCTCTTCATCCGTTGATGGTTATTTGGGGTTGATTCCACTTTTTAATTGTTATGAATGACGCTGCCATGAATATTCATGTACAGGTTTTTGTGTGGATATATATATATTTTATGTGGATATATATTTTTAATTCTTTTGGGTATATATCTAACAATGGAATTGGGGGGTCATATGGTAACCTCTTTCACATTTTGCCTCAGCCTTTCCTATTCTCCTTATCTTGCTCTACCCTTTTACCCCCCTACTATCTTATTATATACAATATAATTTACTATTTAATGTACCCATTGTTTATCATCTGTCTATGAACTCTTTGAAGGCGGGGATCTTTTTGTTTTGTCAATGAGTATCTCAAGTGCTTGGCTCAATAAATATTTATTGAATTAGAATATATATATTCTCAGGGCACCTGGGTGGTTCAGCTGGTCAAGCATCTGACTCTTGAATTGGGCTCAGGTCATGATCTCAGTGTTGTGGGATTGAGACTGCATCAGGCTCCGTGCTAAGTGTGGACCCTTCTTAAGATTCTCTCTCCTTCTCTCTCTGTTTCCTCTCTCCACTCCTCCTTCCCCGTCCCAAGCCGCTTGTGTGCACACTCTCTCTAGAATAATAAAAAAAGAGAATATATGTATTGTCAAATCTCTAAGTAGCTGTTAACATCAGTCCTTCTCTGGAAAGAAATCAATATAATTGTTCTTATTAAATGTTTTGAGAATCTATATAGGTAATTCTTTTGAAACACATGAAAGTTGCCATTAGTTTTATGGTGCCATTAAACCTCAGTATAATAGGTAGTTCAATAATCTCTTGGGTCATATCTCTGCACCTACCTAGCCCAACATGTGATAAATCCTATAGTCTAGAAAAAGTAATGTCTATAGCCTTGTTTAATAGCCACATGAAAGAAAAGTTGATATTTCAGAAAGTTCAATTTTGTTTTTAATGTGTGCAAAGGGTGAATTTGTCATCTCTTTCTCTTTGTGGATAGTATATGATATATCCAGGGAGACATTTTGGCAAAAAAAGTTTAGTTGGGAATAATTTGCTAATATGAAACCGGAGAATAGTTGGAGAATTTATAGAACTTAAGAAAAATGGAATGACAACTTGTAATTTTTATTTTTGAAATTTAAGGATAAGTGTCTGGAAAATTTAAAAAGTAAGACAATGTCATTCTATTTCCTTTAGTTCTAATGTGCCATGATCTTCTATGATAGGTGTTTAAAATGTAATATTTTTAGAAAAGTACATTTGAGATGAAAGATACAAAACATGATCAGTTTTGCTTCATTTCTGTAACATCCACATTAATTCAGTGGAAGTACATCACACCAATTAAAGACAGTGACTTAAAAAATATATTATACAAAGCATCAACACAGTTACATTAGGGATCCAAAAGAAGTTAATGATTTAAGGACTAGCTACTTGTGTTTGGCTAAAGTGTTCAAGGTCATTGCTGATATCAGGGACATAACTACTTAAACATTTGCATTTCAAGTAGATTTTTGGCTTCAACCATGTTTTCAAAGAGGGTAATTTCAAACCTGGTTTGTTAAAATAGGCAGGAAATGTAAAGAAAGGAATTTTGTTGTTTTAAGGACTCTATGCTTGTGGCTAGGAATGGTAAATATTATGACATTTTTAAATCAAATTAAGCCTCATTGTCAATGAAAGTGTTAGTTATTTAAAACTTTACCAAATTAATCCATTTCTTGGATTAAGAACAAATGAAAATAGAGCCTCTATTTACCTTTCTTCACTATTTACCTGGCAGGACATGATTTAATAGTTGAGTTCTAATTCTAAATTCATGTGAAGAATGAGCCTCCTTTCCCAATCAGTACAAATGAAGTCATTGTTATCTGTTAGGGTGAAACCAAGTGCTTATTTCCAGTCTTAGCTGCTAAAGAATCTCTCAGAAAGGCTTTTAAAAATATTATCAAATTGCAAGTATAATAACACTTTGTTAATTATTGAAGAATCTGAATAAAGAATTGTTTAGATAAATTGTCATGTAGGACCTTTGAGAGGCAGTAATTACCTTGGCATATAAAGTTATACTATGACGGTTTTCTAAAGAGTGTGGGGCACCTGGGTGGCTCAGTCAGTTGAGCATCTGACTTCAGCTCAGGTCATGATCTCACGGTTTGTGGGTTTGAGCCCCGTGTCGGGCTCTGTGCTGACAGCTCAGAGCCTGGGGCCTGCTTCGGATTCTGTGTCAGTCTCTCTGCTCCTTCCCCACTCATGCTCTGCCTCTCTCTCCTTCAAAAATAAATAAACATTAAAACAATTTTTTTAAAGACTAGATCAACATTCATATTGCACTTTTTTTTTCAAAATGGAATTATAATTAATATGATAAACTCTAAAGAGTTGATGCCAACTGCATCATTTACTTTGAGACCAATTTAATTTAGCAAAATACATTTTAATTTCAGTTTCCATATCAGAGACTGCTAGTTATTCTCTCAAATTCATTTTTCCTTTCTTCCTTTTTATTTATTTATTTAATAGACTTTATTGTGAAATTGGTTTCCACACTATTTTCTTTTCTTCCATACTAACAGAAGTATTTTAGTTTGTGGGTACCTAGAGTAAAGACCACATTTCCCAGCCTCCCTTGCAGCCAGGATGGTCATGGACTATACTTGGAGGTCGGGCCTTTAAAGAAGGCTTTTATCGCCCTCCTCCCCACCCCACCACCTTCAGTTAATTGCAATATGAGCAGGTAAGAAACCATTTTGAATCATGGTGATAATAGAGCATCTATAAATGAACCTGTTCTCTGGATATCCTCAAATCCTGGCTTGACTATATTCTAACAGATGATGAAACTGGATAGGCACACAAAGGCCAGATCATATTCCCCATTAGGTAATGTGAAGCCATTGAAGGATTTTTAAGCAGGATAGTGAAATGATCAGGTTTTGCTGTAGGGGGATCAGACAGTGGTAAAGAGCAAGAATAGAATAAGGTTGGAAATGGTAGACATGGGAGGAATCAGGGTCATATGTAAGGCAGCCTGAGCCAGGCAGCTGTGCTGGGGATGAAAAGTAGCTTATCATAGAATCACTGAAGGGACAGTATCTCTGGTAGTGTTTCACTTACCAGACCTAAAAAGTTTCATAGATTAAAATATTCATTGTGACTTTTGAGGCTTTATTTTAAGAATGAAACACATGGGGTGCTGGGTGGCTCAGTCAGTTAGGCGTCCGACTTCAGCTCAGGTAATGATCTCAAGCCTTGTTGAGTTGGAGCCCTGTGTCTGGCTCTGTGCTGACAGCTGAGAGCCTGGAACCTTCTTCGGATTGTGTTTCCCTCGCTCTCAGCCCTTCCCCTGCTCCCCCTGCTCCTGCTCTGTGTCTCTCTGTCTCTCAAAAATAAATAAACATTGAAAAAAAAATTTAGAAATTTCTTAAAAAAAAAATGAAACATATAGAAAGAAGTTTCTGTTTCATTTGCTTATGTTTGGATAAAATGTCATGAAGCCCAGCACAACCTCACGCCTTTTGGGGCTCTGAGATCCAAGCCTCATCTTGTTCCATGCTTTCCTCTGCTGGCTCTCTGCTTCAGGCACAATGCTTCCTTCCCCCTCCCCTTTTTTTTAGGTGCACAAACATTCTGAGCTTCCTCTTACCACAGGGCCTTTTCACACATTTTCTTCTCTGTCTGGTAGGTTTCCTCACTTAACCCCATGCCTTTCACCTAATTTATACCTATTCATTATTCAGATTTCAGCTCAGTGACCCTTCTGCAGTAAACTTTTCCTGATCTCCCAGACTGTGTGAGTTCCCTTTCTATATGCTCATACAGCACCATACTTTTTTTTTTTTTTTCCTTCAGAGAGTTTATCACAGCTATAGTTTTAATTTTACTTAAGGTTACTCTGTAAGGGCAGAGACCATGTGTGGTTTTGTTCACAATCATGTTCCTAATGCTTCACACAGTATTTGTCGGATAGTAGGTACTCAGGAAATTTTGTGTTTGATTCAGACAAACCTGGTTTCAAATCACACTGTACCTCTTGGTATTACCTTAAGAAGGACTTAACACCTGAAACCTCAATTTCTTTATCTGTAGAGTGGGATTATTGCCTAGTTTATACTATTGTGATAAGATTAATGGCAATTAACATATGTGGAACACTTAGTAAGAATCAAACCCTTAGCATCAGGTGCCTAAATTAAATAGGGTAGAAACCATAAATATTCAAAAAATCAACATGAGTCTCCTTTTGGAAGCTTGGTTGACTTCAGAGTGCATCGATGTTGAAAGTTCTGCTGTATTATGTTTATAAAATTTTGCAGTAAAACAATTTAAGCTGGTGTTTGTTTAGTAGGCTGTTCAAAGGCACGATGCCTTATCTATTATTTATTTTGGTTTTGGCTTTTTTTTCTTCCTTACTTTGATAATGCACGTCACTAAATTGCAAGCACCTACATTTATCTTTTATTAGTGATTTGATGCCTGCTATCTTTTTGATGTAATGGGAACACCTGAAGTGTACCAACATTAGTAATAACCTTAGAATTGCTTGGCATATATATGTATGGTATATATATGTATATATATATATGGCATCTATATGTATATATATATATGGTATCTATATGGCATCTCTCTCTCTCTCTCTCTCTCTCTCTCTCTCTCTCTATATATATATATATATATATATATACCCTGTCTTCCTTGACTAGAATTTTCAAGTCTTGTTACATTTTATTTATTTGTTTATTTATTTATTTATTATTTTTAAATTCTTAATTTAAGTAGGCTCCACACCCAACGTGGAGCTTGAACTCACCACCCTGAGGTCAAGAGTCCTAGGCTCCACCAACTGAGCCAGCCAGGCACCCCAAGTCTTGTTATATTTTAAAGACAACATATTATTTTAGTTGCTAATATTTCTTCCCTGGTAGAACATAGTGGTAAAAGGAAACAATTTTGTTTAATTTATTGAAACAAAAACAAATGTTTGCTTTGGAGCCATGAGAATAGAGGTTTTGCACAACTTTTCTCTGGACAGCTGGTGCTACTATACTTCTCTAGTCTCCTATGGGCCAAGATCTCCTAATGAACTTCCATGAATGGTTGAGGGATTAGCAAAAACTGCTATCTAATTTGGATAATTAATCAATTTACAAATAAACAAATTTGCCTAGGATAATCTTATTAAATTTTGAACAGTGACTAATCAAATTTTGATGGCCTCTTATCTTGGGAATACTAACGATTTTTAGACAAAATCATGGGGGTCTGAAAGGCATAGAGAGTGTCTCTTACATATACCAAACAAAAAAAATGATGCAGGCTGTAGCCTTCTTTTAGATATGCCATAAAAGGAGATTTTACTATTTACTGGAATCTTAATATATATGTATACACACACAAACTATTGAAGAATCCTTATAAATTAAAGCATTAAAAAACACTTATACCCTCCACTTTATTTTTTTTAACTTTTAAAATGTTTATTTATTTTTGAAAGAGAGAAAGAGAGAGAGAGAGAGAGAGAGAGAGAGAGAGAGAGAGAGAGAGAATGAGCAGGAGAGGGGCAGAGAGAGGGGAAGACACAGAATCCGAAGCAGGCTCCAGGCTGTGAGCTGTCAGCACAGAGCCTGATGTGGGGCTTGAACTCACGAGCTGTGAGATCATGACCTGATCTAAAGTCCAACAGTGAACCAACTGGGCAGGTGCCCCATACCCTCCCACTTTATAAACTCTTGTTTGAAAGTTTCTCCCTGATGCTTCCTTGTAGCTAACATAAATTCCTTATGTTGCACTTTGTATTCGTTTGCTATTTCTAGACTAGAGTCATGGATAAGAGCTCAAAAATGTCACATTCCTTGTTATGATAGAACTAGTGAATTTGAAGACGCTTTATTAATCAGGCTGTTTTTTTATTGAAAGAAACAGAAGACCCAGTTGGAACAATTGTCAGCAGAGAACTTTGTAATCAAGGTAACTGAAGGGTCTAGTCATAGGTTTGTTACAGACTCCTTCCCTTGATTCTATTTTGTCTGGAGTGTTAGTTCCATCCTCAGGCAAGCCTCTGCCTATGGTGACTGCCAGGCTGCTAGCAGCTTCTGCCTCACAGTACCCTATCCTCTTAGCCCAGAGCTGAAAAGAGTGCCTCATTTCCATGAACTCCAGAAGTGTGCAGTTGTCACTGTTGCAGTGACTAGGATAATGGTCCCATCTTTGGCCAAACACTGTGGCCAGGGAATGAGATGCTCTGCTTACAGGGATGATACCATCATGCCCTGGGTGGGAGAAGAGCCCATCTCTGTTATTCTGTCAGGGTTCTGTTGCCAGAGAAAGGCAGTGGGTCTGGAAAGGCAAAGACAACACGTGTCCACGGCAGCCAAATAGGATTCTCTTACCCTCCAGGAAGCCACATTTCCTATGTCCTTCCAATCAGATTTTCAAATGTGAAGACTTTAATTATCTTTGGTGCTTATAGAAGACTATTTCTGTTTCCAGTTTATTACTTTGGGATTTAAACAATTTTTTTTAAATGTTTGTTTATTTTTGAGAGAGAGAGAGGGAGAGACAGAGAGACACAGAGACACAGAGACACAGAGCATGAGCAGGGAAGGGGCAGAGAGAGAGAGAGAGGGAAACACAGAATCTGAAACAGGCTCCAGGCTCTGAGCTGTCAGCACAGAGCTCAATGCAGGGCTCAAACGCTGGGACAGTGAGATCATGCCCTGAGCTGAAGTCGGAGGCTTAACTGACCGAACCACTCAGGTGCCTTCAACTTTGGGGCTTTTTAATGCTAGCACTGTTTCAGATGGAGTTTACCTTCTGACGAAAATGAGAATTACGTGAGTACTTTTACATGCCATACTAAAGCCTCAGGTTTGGTCTGGTCTAAACTTCCTTGGCATCAGCTCTTGAAGGAAAGGACTCTGAGGAAATCAAGTGTCACGGTGAGAGGTCAAAGAGGGAAGACAGCAGTTTATTGTACTTAAATGTACCTAAATGATACTTTAACAATGTTGTTACAAAATAAAGAGGGAGTTTATGAAGCAGACTTTTCAAAGTAAGTACCTTATTCATAAGCACATGAATCAACATGCTTTGATAAATGAATCTCATCATGACAGTATATGCATTAGAATCTCTATTTCTTAAAGTGAATTTTATTGTGAGTGTATCTGCTTTTAACGTAGGTAGTATTTGTTTAGGTACAAGTAGCTTATTCGCTTTATGGAATAATTGCAGCACGTCATGTATACACACATTAATTATTATGGTGGAGATGTATACAGAGCAGGGTGTAATATAGGCAGGATTTAAAATACAAATTTTGAAGGGTGCCTGGGTGCCTTAGTTGGTTAAGCATCAGACTCTTGATTTTTGGCTCAGGTCATGATCTCATGGGTTTGTGAGTTTGAGCCCCCTGTCCGAGCCTGCTTGGGATTCCCTCTCTCCCTTTTTCTCTCCCACTCTCTCTGCCCCTCCCCAACTTGTGCTTGCTCTCTTGTGCTCTCTCTGTCTCTAAAAATAAAAATAAACTTAAAAATAAAATACAGAGTTTGAAATTAAAAAATCATTAGCTTAGATCTCAAAAATCAGAAAATTTTGTTGTTAAAATACTTTCAAATAAAAATTTCTCCTGTAAAACCAATATATTTTGTGCCAGAGCTAGATATGAATTATGGCTCTTAATTGATATGTAATATTGAAATGTGATCTTTGGGTAATCTTTTCAGAAATAGCACAGTAAAATTTTCTAACTTAAAAAAAAATTTTTTTTACATTTATTTATTTATTTTTGAGAGATGGAGAGAGACAGAGCACAAGTAGGGGAGGGGCAGAGAAAGGGGGACACAGAATCCGAAGCAAGCTCCAGGCTCTGAGCTGTCAGCACAGAGCCCGACATGGGACTCAAACTCACAAACTGTGAGATCATGACCCGAGCTGAAGTTGGATGCTCAACCGATGGAACCACCCAGGTGCCCCCCCCAAATTTTCTAACTCTTAAAAGTTAGTGTCTTCAGCTCATTTTTTCCCTCCTATTTTAATATTTAAAATTGGGATCCACTTTGAACTCCTGAAGAAATTGGTTGGTTATGATATAATTATCTAGAAATCATGTTTAATTTCAAAGTTGAGTCAAACCATTAAATAGATGTTTGACAATGAACTTTTAAAGGCAATGTGTGTTTTGGAAAGAGCTGTTTAAATGCTTAGGTTTGAATTCTAGTCTACCTTGAAGAGGTTCTGAGAACTTGGGCAAATTATTTAATGTCTGAATTTACTTCTCCATCTTTAAATGAGGAGAACTAATTATACTTGTTCTCTGTTCCTCAGTGGTTCTTTGGAGGGTACGAAATGATGTTATACCTGTGTGAATATTTGAAAAGCTATACTGATACATGCCAGATGTTTTAAAAATTTGTATTAAAATTTTTTTCAATTTATTATTTATTTATTATTTTGAGCCAAACAAAAGCCATCTGGTGCTGGATTTATTTATTTATTTGTTTGTCTACTTAAAATTTTATTTAAACCCAAGTTAGTTAACATATAATGTAATAATGGTTTCAAGAGTAGAATTTTGTATTTTTTTTTAAATGATAAACTCATAAGGACATCACCTAAACCTACTTACTGAGTTGAATCATATTACACATTTAAATATCAATGGCTTCTTTTTCCAGATTTGCTATAATTTAAAAAGACACAAAACATTTCCCCTGTAGGAGTGATACAAAAAAAAAAAAAAATAATGTTGAGTTAGTTACATAACCTAGTATTTTCTTGATTTATTTTGTGTTTATTGATGAAGGAACATATTCAGAGAAGAGAAATAATTTATTTTAGTTATATATGTGTATGTGTGTGTGTGTGTATATATATAATTACATATATGTAATATGTGTGTGTATACATGCCATATACATATGCCATATATATAATTACATATCTTGTTTTAGGCAGTGGTTTTAAAACTACACTCCAAACATCATCTGACTATGATTCAACAGTCATGGTTTTTGGAGTGTCATTAAGGTATACTTTTTTTTTTTTTTTTTTTTTTTTTTGAACAAAACATGAGAGAGGGCGAGCAGATGTGGATTTAGGGTTTGTTGATTGTTAAAAAAAAATACTTGGTCAGGCTGTTTCTTCTAGCTCCAGCGTTCAGTGAAGTTTAAAGGGTGAAATACTCCACACAATTAATTATGTGTGTAAATTAAAGTATCCATAAATTAAAAGCAATGTAATATTGAAGGAGGGAAAATAAAACACTTCCTATCACATCCTTTCTTTTCCTGTTTTTAAATTCCAAGCTCTTTAAAGAAAACTTTTGCTACTTAGCAGTTGGTTCTTCAGGCCATGTTTGGAATGCTAATGAGTCTGGCCTAGTAACAGCCCCAGCACTGCCAAGTTGTTGGAATTTAGATGTTTTTCCAGTCATGGAAGAGGCTTTTGATTGGTGTATGAAAGGAAGGGAAGACTGAACATCCCTTGGTGCTGTACTTGGAGAAGGGGAGAATTAAAGAGTGTGGACAAGGGGGAAATGGTGTTCTGGCTCTCTTACATTTAGAGAGAACTCAGTGGTTTAGAATATTGAATAAAGCAAGTGACCAAAGAGATGTCATTTCACTAATTTAAAGTTGAAATATAGGACACCGTGGGGGAAAGAAAGCTCTAAGGATTTCTGGAGACCATTTACTGTAGGGACTATCCATAAAAATTGCTTCGTGAGAGGAAACTGAAAAAGGAACAGGGGTTCTTTTGGTAATACTAAATCTTGGTTTAGAGTGAATCCTGTGCCTTTCACAGACCTTCTTCTGACAGGCTAAGTGAGAGCATGAAGGTTTTTTATTCTTTATGATTTAGGATAATTTCTTCTTATCCTAGCAGGAGATGACACCATCCTGCATGGATGTGGCCTCTCAGTGACAAAGCCCTCTGTGTACAACTCAGCAACAACACACAGTTGAAGAATTGTTTGTCTCCTAATGGATGTATTTATTTTTTTCATGTAATTTGTTATTATGTACAGCATTATGACTTAATGTGCAAATTTAGAAGAGCTTTAAAAATGAAAAGCTGAAAGCTTGTATTGGTTTGTGGGAGAGAGTGAGTATATTACTAAATCTACATGTGTTCCTTATAGCATGTCCCGTTAGATAGGTTGACCCTGGAGGTTTGTCTTTTTCTTCTTGATTAGGAGTTTGGTTGGAAACCATCAGTTTGACAAGATAATTGGACCCTAAACACAGTTCCTCAAAAAGACAACCTAAAAAATATTTTGCGTAAGTTTAAAGCTCAACATTATAGAAGAGAAAGAATGAGATAAACGTATGTAGATAAATAAATAAGAGCACGTGCTACGAAAAGACAAATACCTGGTTTTATTCCTGGGGCAAAATGGCTGCTGGTGACATTGCTCTTCTCTCATCTCTCCCAGGAGGCAAGGAAGTCATACCATCTGGGAGGGAGTTGGGAAGACTTTACCAAAATGTAAAATCTTACCAAAATACACATGAGATTGTGTATCCCCAGGGAGATACCTTTTGTTGAAGAGTGAAGGTAGTGGGTACATGGTAAATATGAATCAGTGAATATCTGGGCAGGATAAAAAAAAAAATCATTGCGGACATTTGATTACTTGGTCTTTAGTTTCACTCACCAAAATGGCGGGAGCTTGAGAAAGAAGTTGTTTTGCCTTGAAAAGGAATCTGCTTTCGGTAGTCTAGGAGTAGGAAAGGCCAAAATAAAAGCTACCAAATCACATTCTTAGGGGAAGTTTTTGTGAGAAAATAGTCACAATGAGCCAACTGCTGTTTAAACATCTTCAGAAGACCATTTTTGAGTAAGGGAAAGCAGTGACCCTGGTTCCTGTTTTTCTTTTCTCCTCTTTTCTTTTCTTTCTTAACCAGACAAGAATTTGATCAATATCAGTTTAGTAAAAATCCATTTTGCAGATGAAAAGGATATACCTTTCCTTTTGGGTCCAGGAAGAGCAAGTGTGAAACAGCCTATATATATGCTTCAAAAGGAATTAGAAAGTAGGTACTGAGATACTCCCATCCATTCAAATGATGGGCAGAATGTAGAAGATGATAGCTTTCTTGAGCTTGTCTTTGTTTGTTTTTTTCACTCATACTATTATTTATTCTTATTTTTTAAATATAATTTATTGTCAAATTGGCTAACATACAGTGTGTAAAGTGTGCTCTTGGTTTTTGGGGTAGATTCCTGTGATTCATCACTTATATACAACACCCAGTGCTCATCCCAACAAGTGTCCTCCTTAATGCCCATCACCCATCCTCCCCTCTCCCCCACCTCCCCATCAACCTTCAGTTTGTTCTCTGTATTTAAAGTCTCTTATGGTTTGCCTCCCTCCCTCTCTGTTTGTAACTAGTTTTTTTTCCCTTCCCTTCCCCCATGCTTCTGTTAAGTTTCTCAGGATCCACATATGAGTGAAAACATATTATGTCTGTTCTTCTCTTGAGCTTGTCTTTGTAAAATTATTTTCCTCTGATTTAAAATTCTAAAGATGAAGATTATAACTTCAAGAGAAGATTTTTCATATTAATTTCCCCTATGACTTTTCAGAGTTATTGACATTTTGCATGTTGCAACTTGATTGCTCTTTAGTTCTATTAAATTATAATATAGAAACTTCCAAATTCAAATTACATTGCTAAGGGAAAAAAATAAAGTTGGCTATTGATAGCAACATTTGTAAGCTGGGCCCTTTAAAACTTCATGGTAGGGGGAATCCTCCTTTTGAGGAGTTCTTTGATTCCCATTAATTTTTAAAAAAATCACTGAACTATATGTTGACCACAAACAGCATCCTAAGAAGATAAGACTATATGTGTTATATATAGGAGAGTCTCTAAATCCTCTTCTCTATTCAGCCCTGTAAGTGCTAATATTTGAGATGCTCTCCAGCATATTAGGGGTTAAGGCAGTCAGCTATTAGCTATTAGTTTTGTTTCCATAGAAAAAAGGAATTATTAAAGGAGTTAGCTTCATAATATATTTAAAAGGATAGTGATATTTCTGGGAAATGTCTGTTAAATAATATGTGTCTTCTTTGAACAAAACTATGTAAGGTTAAAGGATGAGAATTTCCATAAAAACTTCAAGACATCTTGACTCTAAGGTATGCTTATGTTCTAAGAATTTTCCTTAATCTTTGGGAATCATATGTCACTTTGAGAATCTGAGGAAATTTATGTTGCAACTTTAATGTTTACTTTTGAGAGAGAAGGGGAGAGAGAGAGAGAGAGAGAGAGAGAGAGAGAGAGACAGACAGCGAGCACGAGAGGGGCAGGGGCAGAGAGAGAGGAAAACACAGAATCTAAAGCAGGCTCCAGGCTCTGAGCTGTCAGCACAGAGCCTGATACGGGGCTCGAACTCATGAACCGTGAGATCATGACCTGAGCTGAAGCCAGATGCTGTACTGACTGAGCCACTCAGGTGCCCCTATGTTGCAACTTTAAATGAGTATACAAAGACACAAGAGTTTACCCATGTTTGAGGGCATTCAAGACTCCCTGAAGATCACCCGTTGGATTGTTGGACCCAAGTTTGGCAGCCCTTGTCCTAATGTGCAATAATGGCTCTTACATTAAACTGTAAGCTTTGCGTTTGGTTTGTATAACACTCTGTTATTTCCTCAGTGCCCAAAATAGTGCCTGGCTCAAAATCAATGAATATTTGTTGAATGAATCAGTGACAAAATGGACATTTTAAATTTTGGACTTATTTGGTATGTGGCTAACATAATTTGGATTTTCTGGTTGCTTATACTTTACCAGTTCTGTACTCTATGAGACCTTCATTTACTTCTTTTGCAAGGGATATAAACCCATTTAGTTTAAGTGCAATAGGAGCTTTTTGGTTTGCATTACCGGGGAGTCCACGAGGAGGGTCTGGCTTCAGGTTCAGCTGGGACCAAGCGTTCAGTTGAAGGGACCAAGGAGTCAATTGAGGAGACCAGGATTTTATCTTTCTTTCTTAACTTCTTCCCTTCTTGTAGGACTTACTCTCTGGCAGACCTTTTCTTTTCTTTCTTTCAAGTTTATTTATTTTGAGAGAGAGAGAGAGAGAGTGTAAGCTCATGTGGGGGAAGGGCAGAGAGGGAGAGAAAATCCCAAGCAGGCTCCATGCTGTCAGCGCAGAGCTCAATGCAGGGCTGGAACCCAGGAACTGAGAGAGCACGACCTGAGCTGAAATCAAGAGTTGGATTTTTAACTGGCTGAGCCACCCAGGTGCCCCTGGCAGACTTTTTCCATTCATAGTGAGGAAAAATGATTTCTGGCCGTTCTAGGCCTACACTTTCTCTCATAATGCTTGATTTTAGAAGGAGGTAGAACCCTCCCTTTTCCTTTCATTGTTCATATCTGCTTCTGTAGAGGCACTTTGGCCCTGCTGGGGCTGTCTCATACCCTAGGTCTCATACCCTCCCTTGGGTGGTAGAGGGATCCCATTGTTACTTAACTGTACCATGTTAAGAATTACTAGGTGGGAAAGGGAGGTTTCTAAAAGGTTAAGAGGCAGAATAAAACATAACAGATGTCTAAGGCACACTTCATATATGATAGTTTAATTTAAGGTGGATATTGTGGTCTTAGGATGTCAGTGGTTCATTGAGTGTCTTTTACTGAGCAGCTGGTTTTCTGGATGTTATCATCGAAGACACTTAAGCCCTCAAAGGAATTGCTTCTGCAAGCACTTCTCTTGCAGAATTTTTGATAATTAAGAGAATAAATACCAACATTTGTGTAAAAGGAGGAAAAAACTAGGAGAGCATAATAGGAATCTAGTGAAACCTATCATAAGGCTGCTTTCTTCAGACTGCAGAGGTTGAATTTGGATTTACCAGATGTGATATCAAGTCTGGCTTTGGCTTTTCACTTTCCCTGTGGTCCCTCCAGCAGGACATTAGTATGGACTGGGCATACTGTGCTTGGCAGGGCTCATAAATGGCACCAGGGCAGGTTGACTTTGAGTAGGAAGGACATACTTTGAAATGTACAGGTATCGTTGAAATAGTTTTCTAAGTATTTTATTACAGGAGAAAGCATTCAATATCAATGACCAAGATTCCAAGTGACTACAATTTCAAGTATTCTTTACTATGTATTTCATTCAAAATTGGCTTTCTAATAATTCATATATTTTTTTCTTTGAAAAGAAGAGGAATATTTTTTTGATGATTATCATGAAAGTTTGAGAATATCACTTAAGATTTAAATACATTCAAAACTTAAAGACATATTAGGATAAGTTAAGATGGCTTAATATTTAAAGGCATAATGTCCTTGGGGCACCTGGGTGGCTCCATCAGGTAAGGGTTTGACTCTTGATTTTGGCACAGTTGGTGGGATCAAGCCCCGTATCAGGCTATGTGATGACAGTGTGGAGCTTGCTTGAGATTCTGTCTCTCCCTCTGGCCTCTGCCTCTTCCCTGCTCACACTCTTTCTCTCTCTCTCTCAAAATAAATAAAAAACATAATAAAAAAATAAAGGCATAACGCTCTTAATTTTTTTGTTTGGTTCATTGTGGACCCATGCTAAGCAGGAGACCATTAGTTTCTTGACAGAGTGGTAATTTTTGAAACTTAGATCTCTAATATGCTCAGATTCTCACCCTGGACTGTTTTTCATGTTCAGTAACTAAATGTGAACTTTTTGGGGAATACTTCCACAACTTTCTTCCTTTTTTTTTTCTTGAAGTCCCAGTTAGATTTGGTTAGAATCTTGTGTGATACCTGACGCACAGTAAGTGGTCAGTTTTATGTGTTTAATGAAAGGATGAGTGAATATAAATTAACGTGTAACAGTGTGCCTCATGAGCAACAGGTCTATGTTATTTTTCCCATTAAAGATCATATTTGAATAACAAGAAGTTGGGTAAATTTTAGATTTACTGAATTAAATTTGTAATAATTATGTGTTTGCTCTGTGCCAGATGCTGCTAGTTTTTTAGCTTTGAAGGTCTTAACTGCACCTTATTTATGGCAAATACTATATTACCATGTGTAATTCCACTGTAAAACCAATATGGTAGGCCTTAAAGAGAGAATAGCTATTTACATCTCTTTTGAATTTCCCTGCTGTTCTTTTTAGTCAGAGTATTGATAGTTTGTATGAAACACATTTATGGCTCTTCAATTTTCTCACCAGGATTGCCGTGCTAGTCTCTAAAGTGGGCTCCCTACTATCTTCCTTATTCCTACTAGTCTGTGCTCAACTCAGCCACCAGTGAGATCTTTTCAGAATCAAGTCAGATTACACTGGCCTTTCTCTGCCCCAAACCTTCGAGTGGCTTCTGTGTCACTTGGAGAAAAAGTTGGAGACTTTACCATGATGTAGGAGGCCTTATGAGAACTGGCCTTCCATTCCTTGGCCTTTCTGACCTTTCCAATAGCTCACTTTCCTCCTCACGGCCATCAGCCACATTGTCTTCCTTGCAGCCCTTGAACACCCCAAACATGCTCCCACTGGAAGGTGTGAACTGGCTGCTCCCTCTGCCTGGAATGCTGTTCTCCTAGATACCTTCCTCGTGTCTTTTTTTTTTCTTTTAGTGTTTATTTTTGAGAGAGAGAGAGAGAGAGAGAGAGAGCAGGGGAGGGGCAGAGAGAGAGAGGGAGACACAGAATCCGAAGCAGGCTCCAGGGTCTGAGCTGTCAGCCAAGAGCCCAACACGGGGCTCGAACTAATGAACAACGAGATCATGACCTGAGCTGAAGTCAGATGCTCAACTGACTGAGCCACCCAGGTGCCCCTCTCATGTCCTTCAAGGCTTTTAGCATGTTTTACCTTTCCTCTTTTTCTATCACATGTATCCATTAGCACATTATAAAATTTATGTATTTGTTACTGTTTATTGTTTATTATTGGTCCACTCCCCACTACCCCCTGTGAGAGTGCTGGTTTTGTTTGCTCTCAGAACAATGCTTGGCATGTACTAGCTACTAAATATTTGTAGAATGAATGAATGAATAGATTTCCTGATGAAGGGATTTAAATAAATTTTTTCTGAAGTGATTACTGGTGAACTTCTTTCAACAGTTGGTGGTAATAATAAATAGTAATGATGATGAAAGCAAATAATTATTGAGTGTATACTCTGTGCTGGATGTTTATAGTAAATATCGTTAATGGTGATGATGATGATGATGATGATTGCTAACCTTTATTAAATGTTAACTTTGTACCAGGTATTTTGCATTATCAGCTCAGTTAATTTTCAAATCAATTCTATGAAATTAATACTAATATTATCTATTTTAGGCCAGAGGAATAACTTTCCAACATCACATGGTATGAAATAGATATAACTGTGATAGTAGAATCTCAAAAGAAAACATACATTGTTAAATTTATCATTACCCCATTTTTGTCCTGTTCCAGCAGAAGTCAATGTCTCTGGGAACTTTTATTTGTGGTTATGATGATCGCTGTCTGAAGAATTAGTATTAGAGTTAAAAATATACTTGTATTTAGAGATAAGTTCATTGCCTAGGATTGATTACAATTTTTTTAAAAATATAATTTATTGGGGCACCTGGGTGGCTCAGTCAGTTGAGCCCGACTTCGGCTCAGGTCATGATCTCACCATTTGTGAGTTCGAGCCCCCGCCATCGGGCTCTGTGCTGACCGCTCGGAGCCTGGAGCCTGCTTTGGATTTTGTGTTATCTCCATCTCTCGGCCCCTCCACTGCTCATGCTCTGTGTCTCTCTGTCTCTCAATAATAAACAAATGTTAAAAAAGATTAAAAAGAATATAATTTACTGTACAAATTTTAACTTAAGAGTACTACTATTTTTGCCTCCAGGGATTGGATTTTTTTTTTTTTTTTGGTCTAACCTGGAAACAAGGTAAATAATTTAACAATGCATGTATGTATAACTTTTTTTCTGGCTATCAGACTTTTCTGCTAGTTTTTGTTTACCTTTGATTTTGTCCTCAGTTGGTTCTGCTTTCAGAGGTCCTGTGGGTTGCTTCATTATTTTCAGGTTAAGGATTCATTTACTCTCTCCCACTGAGTCCCTGCCTTTTAATTAAAACACTCCAGAAGAGGGGCTATCTATCGTTTCAGCCACAATTAGACCCTTGCCAGTAACACATGTAAGTCTAGGATTATTTTCTTCCTGCACAGAAATGGCTTAAAAGAGAGTCTTATATCCATTGATTCCATCCATACTAATTATAAGTGTTTTAAAATGACATCTGTGTTTTGGGGCACCTGGGTGGCTCAGTCAGTTCAGTTTCCAACTCTTCATTTCAGCCCATGTCATGATCTCACGGTTCTTGGGGTTGAGCCCCACATCACACTCTGTGCTAACATCTAGGAGCTTGTTTGGGACTCTGTCTCTCTCTCTTTCTCTCCCTCTCTCTCTCTCTTTGCCTCTCCCCCACTGGTGTGCTCTTTCTCCCTCTCAAAATAAATAAACTTAAAAAAAATCAAATAGCATCTGTGTTTTTTTAAAAACTCATATTTATTCACATTTGGCTACCATTAATGAAATGTTGGAAGCTATGTCTCTGGGTGTGATTTTTTATAAAAACACTGATTGTTTTTGAAGATTTTTGAATTCTTCCCTTTTTTGGTAGTTTTTAGAAATGTACTGGTTCCTGGGGCGCCTGGGTGGCGCAGTCGGTTAAGCGTCCGACTTCAGCCAGGTCACGATCTCGCGGTCTGTGAGTTCGAGCCCCGCGTCAGGCTCTGGGCTGATGGCTCGGAGCCTGGAGCCTGTTTCCGATTCTGTGTCTCCCTCTCTCTCTGCCCCTCCCCCGTTCATGCTCTGTCTCTCTCTGTCCCAAAAAAAGAAATACAAAATAAAACAAAAAAAAAAAAAAAAAAATCATGAAAAAAAGAAATGTACTGGTTCCTTATTGACTCAAAACAAGAGTCATGTGCTGGTAATTTTAACAAGGTAATTGTTATACTCTCCAACTTTCTGGAAAAAAAAATCTAGTTTCTCATGCCGGAATCATTGTGGGAATTGGTTTACAGTTGCCAGAGGTTTTTCCGGCCAGGGAACTTCTCTTGCCAACTGTTTCTTCCTAGGTATATTTCTCTTTTATGTGTGATTAGCCAGGAAGTGGTAGTTGGATCTCATAGTCCTCTCCTTTTGGAGAAGGTGGCATACGTAAAGGAACAGGGAAGAGGCATGTCCTTACAGCAGTAAAGCTTAATCACCAATTGAATTGCGCTCTGAAGATTTCCAAGGAAATACTTTTGGCTTACTTATGTTCTTATGTTTTGCTTAGGAGTTCTTACTAATTGGCTTACTTTTTAGGTCTCTTTTAGCCATCCACTTTTAGAATGTATAATTAAATGTTACTTTATGATTTTCTGAGGGGGTGAGCCAAGGATAAACAGTTAGTTGTATCATCACATATTTATTTCATCTTTCCTCTCTGTGATCTTTCTGCTATATTATCATCAGCCTCATTTCATCTTTTGCAATTTGGTTTTTTCACCTGCTTGATTCATTAAAGTATCCATTCATTCATTCAATTGTTTTTTTGTGTACTGACTACATGCTAGTCCCTGTGCTAGTATTGAGGATATAAAGATTAAAAATCTACTGCATGGGTGCCTGGCTAGCTTAGTAAGTGGAGCATGCAACTCTTGATCTCGGGGTCATGAGTTCGAGCCTCATGTTGGGTGGAGATTACTTAAACAAACAAACAAACAAACAAATTTAAAAGTATATATTCCTGTAATCCTCGAAGAACTCATTGTTTATAGCAATAGATATCCGCTTGAAAGGGTGCATATCAAATGTGGTGGGACAATAGAAGGAGACCCCAAGCCTCTGGAGGATGGGTGAGTATGGATTTTTAGCTAAACATAAGTGCAGTATGAACCAAGAGAATAATATTTTTAAAAACCTGTAAATTTAGGGTGTATTTTAGAAATACAGGAGAAATAAGAAAACTATATATAGTAATATTAAAACAGTTGAGGGACCTGGTATAATAATGTTCCATATATTTTTAAAAGAAAATACTTAAGTTACTGAGTTTTATATATTTCCACGAGTAGTGGATATGTTTTATATATGCCCATTAGATTGGCTTGTTATTCATCAGTTTCAAGGCATGTATTCTTACCAAATTTTGTCTGTTTGCCCTATCAGTAATTGAGAAGTGTGTTGAAATCTCTCACTATAATTATGTCTTTGTTAATTGCTCCCTGTAGTCTATAAATTTTGTTTTATATAATTTGAGGCAATTACATATAAATTTAGAATTGTTATACCTTCTTAGCGAACTGAAACCATTATCTAATGTCCCTATTTATCCTGAATAATGCTTTTTTTAAATTCTGTTTTTCCGATGGCATCACTGCGACCATAGCTTTCTTTTGATTAGCATTTTTCTGTTATGTCTTTTCTATCCTTATGTTTTAGGATGACTCTTATAATTATGTAGGATATGGTTGGATTTTTTCCATCCAATCTGAAAATCTGCTTTTTGGGGGGAATATATGACTTTTAAACAATAAGTTAAAGTTTTAAATTTATTATGATTATTGTTGACTTATTTCTACACTCTTACTTTGTGCCTTGTATTAATCATAACTTTTCCCTGATTTTTCCTTTTCTTAATTTTTTGGGATGGATTGAAGTTTTGCTTATTTTTCTTTTTATTCCATTCTTCCCTTTCTATTCCTTCTATTTATGTGCTCTGTTTCTGTTGTTTCGGTAGTTTTTATTTTTAAAAATTATACATAATTAAGGAAGTGTAAAGTTAATTGATATTTTAACTTTTTTTTTTTTTTTTTTTTTTTTAATTTTTGGGACAGAGAGAGACAGAGCATGAACGGGGGAGGGGCAGAGAGAGAGGGAGACACAGAATCGGAAACAGGCTCCAGGCTCCGGGCCATCAGCCCAGAGCCTGACGCGGGGCTCGAACTCAAGGACCGCGAGATCGTGACCTGGCTGAAGTCGGACGCTTAACCGACTGCGCCACCCAGGCGCCCCTTAACTTTTAACTGTGTACAATTCGGAACCATGGGACTGACTTTTCAATTTTGATCACTTGCTTTCTGCTTATATGCAGTTGTTCAGTATTTTAGTGCTGTTCTTTTTTAAAACTCACATGTTGGTCATTATTATTCTCTTATACAATGATTTTTGTTTAGATTTGTTCATGTTTAACAGTTTTTTCTTTATTTCTTCTAATGAGTTATATATTTTTTTTAATAAGACAATATTCCTTCTCCCTGAAGTATAAACCCAATAGCTTTTTAAGTGAAAGTCTGTTAGTAGTAAATTCTTAGTTTTTGTCTATATAATAATGCTTTGATATTACCCTTGTTCTCAAAAGTTAACTTCGCTGGATACATACAGTTTTTTGTTTTTTGTTTTTTTTTTTTTTTAGGTTTTATTTATTTTCAAGAGAGGGAGAGAGACAGAGCATGAGCAGGGGAGGAGCAGAGAGAGAGGGAGACACAGCACCTGAAGTAGGCTCCAGACTCTGAGATTTCAGCACGGAGCCCGATGAGGGACTCAAACTCATGAACCATGAGATCATGACCTGAGCTCAAGTCACATGCTCAACTGACTGAACCACCCAGATGCCCATGGATACACACAGTTTTAACTTGAGGGCTAAATTTTCTCATAGCATTTGAAGAAATGATTCAAGTCTTCTGGCTTGTAGTGTAGATTCTGAGAAGCTTGCAGGCTAACAGGTTGTGTTTTCTGTATCTGTGGATTCATATCTTTGACTAGCTCTGGACGTTTTCTCAGCCATTGTCTCTTTGAATATTGCTTCCCTTTCATTCTCTATGTGAATTATATATGCATGGTAAGCTTCTCATCCTAATACCTTCTCTGTCCATCTTGCCCTCAGTTTCATTTTGAGCGATTCTTATGATTTATCTTCCAGTCTTCCAGGTTATTCATTGGCTGTGTCTAATTTACTGTTTTAAACTCACCTACTTATTTCAACAATTATGCTTCATTAAAAAAAATTTTTTTTAATGTTAATTTACTTTTGAGAGAGAAAGAGAAACAGAGCATGAGTAGGGAAGGAGCAGAGAGAGAGGGAGACACAGAATCTGAAGCAGGCTCCAGGCTCTGAGCTGTCAGCACAGAGCCTGATGCGGGGCTCGAACTTATGAACCATGAGAGAATGACCTCAGCCAAAGTCGGACACTTAGCCGACTGAGCCACCCAGGTGCCCCATGCTTCATTTTTAGACATTCTCTATCAGATCTGTCTAGTCATTTTTGATTGCCCTTACTCTTTTCTCTCCCTCTTTTTAAATATCTTTTTGTTTTAAAATATTCATAATAGTTATCTTCTATTTTTTAGTTGATAATTATAATACCTATTGTTTTTGCTGATGCATGTATAGCAATTTTTGCCTTATCTTATTAGTGATTTTTAAAATATTTGATTTGAATCATATTTTAAAATATTTAAAAATATTTCTTTGAATTTAATCTGCAGTATAACAACTATAAACTCTGGACAAACCAGGTGGCAAAAACTCAGAAAGGAATGTCAGTCTGGTAAAAGTAAACATCTGGACCTGAATTTTGCCTCATGAGCCACTTTTATCAGTGCCAATGATTTTCTAACTCTTGGCAGATGATTGAGAACTGATAGTATTAAGGTCAACTCAGCATCACTAAATAATTGACCTCAATTGGTAGAGATGCTCATCCATATCCTGAGAAAGGCATTTTGCAAATGCTTTGATTTCTATGAGAACAGTAATAGGCAGACTAGGAGAAAATGCTGCATAAACTGACTGATGATATTACTGAATTCGAACAGGGCACGGAGGCAGGGTAGAGAGGATCAAGAAAAGGAACTTATTAGATGCAGAAGGAAGATCTGAAAAGAAAAAGTCATGATTTCTTTCTTTGCTGGATTAGGGCTTTAAGCTTTCAAAATATATGGAGAAATCCTTTCTGAAATCATGGTCAGTTAGATACACATGTTTCTCTTTGAAAGGCAACGTGTAACCTAGTATTTCCCCATTCTCTCCCCCACCCCCATTTCATCAGCCATCTATACTCTGAAAATGATGGCTTCTTGCAGTGATTTCTAAAAAAGGTTAATATGTGCAAGACATTATTGCCTTTGAAGTCCACATGATACCTTTTTAAAAGGTCTGTAAGCCACTCAGGCTGTGATGGCACTGATCAAAAAATTTAAGCACAAGGTTTCCATGTGCTTTTTAGGGTTTTCCATGTGCTTTTTAGGGTTTCCATGCAGTAGTACTTCAAAATTTAGTGTTTATGCTATAATTTATATGTGATTTAGTTTGATTTAATCTTTCATGGAAAAATAACTGTAAACATTTTAAAGACGTAAGAGCAAGCACAATTTCAACTTTGGAAGGAACCAGTTTTAGAAATATCAGCAGCAACAAACCTATGTATGATGGAAACATTGCTATATAAAATTAAACATTCTTAAAATATTTGTGTCAGTAGAAAATGTTATTGTAGTAAGCCCTTTAAAAGGGGAAAATAAAGAAATAAAAGGGGAAGACAATGTTAAATTTTCTTGGTTTAATTTTTAGCAACCTCACATTTCAAATGACAAAGGTAAAATCAGTTCTTGTCATCATAGACAGGCAAAATAGGAATATAGCTGTGAGTGCATTTGGTATGTTGCATATGTTTTGCATTTACAAGGTAGAACACTTTTTGAAAAATATTTATTTTTGAGAGAGACAGACAGTGCAGAGAGGATGCAGAGAGAGGGAGACAGAGGATCCTAAGTGGGCCCTGCGCCAACAGCAGAGAGCCCAATGTAGGGTTCAAACTCATGAACCTTGAAATTGATAGGGAAAAATTATGTTATAAGATGGCCGATGGGACTGATAAGGAAATTCCAGTCGCTGCCTGAAGATTCTCCTTCCAGGTTCTTCTTCCTGCCCCGCTTGCCGTGTGCCCCAAATTGCCACTAATGCAGAAGTAACAGACTATAAATTGTCCCCCATGCTTACGCTCCGGGGCTCAGAACTCTGGAGAGCGATCTCCTCGGAGCCTGCCGGTGTGAAATAAACCTCCTGACTTCCAAGATGTCCCAGTGCCCTTGGTTCTTCTGCTGGGTGATCCAGGCCAGGTTCTGTAACAAGATCATGACCTGAGCAGAAGTCAGATGCTTAACTGACTCAGGTGTCCCCAGGTAGAACACTTTTTGGCAGAAAGTTTTGGCAATGTTTTTTTCCCCTCTTTGCATGATTTTAATTGTTTATGGCTTTGTGCAGGGATAAGTCCGCAGGACCTATCAAATATAAGGTATTAGACATTTGTAGAATTTCCTTTTCAGTTTCCCTGATTTATGAGACAAATTAATAGGCATACAAACAAGAATAGGTTGGTTCCTTACTTGAGCAACTTGAGTACTGTAAGTAAAAAATGTCCATATTACTAATGATAAGGTCTTAAGATTTGATGATACCGAGCCCAGTATGATATGGCTCAGTTGTTTAAGTGTTGGACTCTTGATATCTGCTCAGGTCATGATCTCATGGTTTGTGAGATCCAACCTCATGTTGGGCAGAGCCTGCTTGGGATTCTCTCTCTCTCCCCCTCCCCCCCTCTCTCTCCTTTTCCCCCCCCCCCCCCCCCCCCCCCAAAAAAAAAAAAGAGTTTACAATACCATGTTCTAAGACAATGAGTGAACAGAACAAGATTGCATACTGGTACTTTGCTTGGAATGAGAAAATAATGCATAATCTTAAAAAAAATTGATACTAAACAGCTAAGTGTTCACATTGCAGTTTGTAAAACATTAAACATGGCAGAATTTGCTATTGAAGAATGATACCGCAAGCCAAACCTAGTTACAAAATAGGAGGAATGAAAAAGCTACAGGAATGGAAGGAACTTGTGAGGTCACAACTGCTCCATTTAAAAAGTAAGGCCCAGAGAGGTTAAATGACCAGTGTAAACACAGCTGCTTTTATACTGGCAGACCAAGTATTAAAACTTAGTTTTTTTTTTTTGTTTTTTTTTTTTTTAATCCCCTTCTGTTCTAGTGCTGCTTCTAAATGAAGGTGAAAGAGGCAGGTGAATATGTGCTGGCATTAGGGGGCTGTGGTGATGGCTGGTGGTGGGAAGGCGTGGGAAGGAGGCACAGTTTAGGTAAGAAGCCAGAGGATTACATAATTTAAGAGAGAAATTGATATGGCCAGCAAAGTGAATCCAGAGTTGGGGATAAAGTTATTTGTGGTAAAGTTCTCCAAGTACTTTAAGGGCAATTCCATCATGCTTATGAACCTAGCCACAATCCTAACCCCCATTCTTAGTAAACATTTAAAATAATATCCATTGTGGATTCCCCACTTCCTCTTTCCCCCCTAAATTCATTTTGTTTAAATGTGCTTCAGAGTCATTTCATTAGAAATGAACTGTATCACTTAGTGGTATAAGGATCAGATATATGTGGTAGGCAAATATCAGGAAAATAAAATACTTATTTTACTAAGTTTCAAACTAGGAATAGTTTCTTTCATGGTTTCTAAAGGAAAAAGATAGTGACTATTAACTTTAAAAATTAAGACAATTATCAGCAAAATTGAGTTTATTTGAGAATTGAGATTTGGATCATGCAAGCTGTGGCAGAGCCCTAGGCAAGTCCAACAAACGAAGGGGAGGACCATTATTTTATGGAGAAGGAGGAGGAAGTTGGGAGGGGTTGTCTTGAAAGTCCAGTGGAGAAAAGTATGAATCCAGGGTGATGATGGTTTCTCATTAGCTGAGTTGAAGGGTAGTTGATTTCTTACAGGAGATGCAGTGTCTTTCCTTGCTGGGGACTGTAACTGATGATTCTTCCTGTTGATGATTTTATGTTGGGGTCTATAATTGACAATTCTTCGTGTAATTGACCTTGAGTGTCCCCTTCCTATCCTCCTTCCTATCCTCCCTACTCCACTTTTGCGAGATTTCCCTTTACTCACATGACTAACATATTTTACCCATTATGTGGCATTTTCTTTGCAGTTGGAATAACAAGGGACTGGAGATCAAAGAATAATTTGCTTTCTGTTGGAAATCTTTAAAAAGATTTGATAGCATGTATTTTTATACAATAATTTACTTATACCCCATGCATGTTTCTCAAATATCTGTTGTTTAGTATTGCCTATTTATGCCTTCTATACAAATGGATATTTCCATTTGTATAGATATATGGCATTTATTAGTTTGGGACTTGCTTTTTCTTAAGCTCAACTTTATGTCTTTGAGATTTTCAATGTTGTTGCATACAGCTGCAGTTTATTCACTTTTAAAATAGGTTATCTATTGTATGAAATTGTTCATTTAGTCATAATTTATTTATCCATGCTACTGTTGATGGACATGTTTTTCTCCACTTTTTGCTATCACAAACAATGCTGCCTCAAACACATTTGTACATATCTTCAGATGCATGTTTGCAAGATTTCTCTAGGGGGATATATATATCCAATTAAAATTTAGTTCACATATATTTTTGATTCACATTTATATGTAAAATCATTCAAAGTAGCTATTGAAATCTCCTTACAGAGATATCTTGAAAGGTCTAATAGTTTAGTAATTTTTTTTCTTATGAATTAGAATGAACAAATAACTTACAGTTAAGATCTTTTGAAGAGAAGATATGAAGGATAATGGGTTTTATGATAGTTGAGTTTCAGTGACAGATTGAGCATTTTGGGCTAGATCTGTAATTGCCTGATTTGGACATGAGGAGAATAAATACAGCCCACTGAAAAGTACACTGATATATTGGGTTGGAAGGGGCTATACGAGATATAGTTATTCAGAACAGGCTATCTCGGCCCTTTTCAGGATTTGGTATTTTTGATAATTTTCAGAAACACATCTGGATGGGAAATGTTTCCCACCCTTCCTTACATCTACTTTTAGGCAACTGTTTGTTGGTTCCAGTTAATTTTGACATACCAAAAATAACATCATTGACTTTTTCGGTGATTCAAAAAGTCATCCAGTCATCTACTCAATTAATAATTATTTAGCACCTTTCACATTTGAGGCCTAATGCTTAAAGTTGGGCATATTATGGTGAGCAAAACAGATGTACCGACTCTCTTGGGACTTATAATTTATAGCATTAGAGACCTATATATAAGTAAAAAATTATGATGGAGTGAGATAAGTTTTATTGACGGAGGGTAGCCTAGACTACTATGAGAGTGAAGAATAGGTACTCCTGATCCATTTAAGGAAGGTGAGAGTTTTTTTTTTTAAGTTTATTCATTTATTTTGAGAGAGAGAACTAAAGAGTTGGGCGGGGGGGAGGAGCAGAGAGGGAGGAGAGAGAGAATCTCAAGCAAGCTCTGTGCTGTCAGCATCAGCACAGAGCCCAGTGTGGGGCTTGAACTCACAAACCGTGAGATGGTGGCCTGAGTAGAAACAAGAGTCAGACGCTTTAACTGACTGGGCCACCCAGATGCCCTGAGAGATTTTTTTAAAAATATAGATTCTTGGTCCTGATCCCCAGAAATTTGGTTCTGTAGATCTGGACCAAGGAAACTTGTTGTTGTTGTATTATGTTGTTGTATTATGATGATGAAGATGGTGATGATTTTAACTCCGCACACAATCCAGCGAATTAGCCAAATTTAGAAAATACTGTGTGTGAGTGATTAAAATGGGCACTGATCATGGCAGGGTCTCTTAAATGAACTAGCTAAGGATGGAATGGATGGTTTTTAGATAATTTCTGCTCAGAGGCCAAAGGTTGATCTTTGTATTTATCCCTATTCAGTTGTAAATTCCTGTCTTAGGTTGTAAAAGTTAACTGCCCCAGTGGTGGGTGGGAGGGACTACCTGTACTGATAGTACACACGGAAAGGACCTAGAATTGTTGGTTAGCTATAAACCCAATGAGAGTCAAAGGTGGGCCTGTCTGCCATGGAAGCTGCCATGATTTTAGGACACATAACTAACTGTAAGCTTAGTATTAGAGAGAAGTGGGGAAGGGTCCTCTAGGGAGGATTCGTTGGGAGAACACATCTGGACTCATGTGGGTAGTTTCTAGGATCATGTGTAAGGGGCATGTTGACAGTTGAGGTGTATGAAAGGATGTTGAGCTCCTTGATAAATATCCCTACGGAAAAGAATTAGAGAGAAATAGTTTCATTCATCCCAGAATAAGAAAACTTAGTCTACATCATTCCAGAAGAAAGAACTGGGACTAAAAAGGGAAAGTTATTTGGGAAGTAAGTCTCATTTATTCATCGACTCATTTATTCATATAACAAATATTTAGTATCTACTGTAACTCATTCCCAAAGTTGCCAAAGATATACTAGTAAACAAGATGGATTCAGTTCCTGACTTCATGAAGTTGCGATTTATTAGAAGATCCAGACAATTAAGCAAGCAGTTTAATGAAAATGTGATGAAAAGTATGGTAATGGGAAAGCCAGGATGCTATTTCCCCTCCATGTAAAACACCTTTCTGATATTAATACTATCAGAAAGATGGTAAATGATGAATACTCTGACCTTGGAGATAACTTAAGAAGAGGCTGTTGGGGGGTAATGAAGAAGTTTTGCCAATAACTACCATTAAAATCCTGTGTAACTTTTAGCATCAATGATTGTATATGGCTTTGTAACAGATTCACACTTCCTTGCTTTTTTCCCCATTCCTATCCTGTCCTTCCCTTTCTTCCATTCTCATTTGCAGTTATTTAAGGCTGTATGATGAAATGATTTTGTGATTTTCACAGATGTTTGTATATAAGGAACAGGGCCAATTCTTAGAACTGAAATCATTCGTAATTATTATGTTTTAATCTGGGCTATCATGTAATGGATAGGCATAGTGTTTATGTAAATGCACTGTGATCTGATTTATAGCTTCAGTTTTTTCCATTCCTCTTGATTAATGAATGCAGATGGGGACTCTTAGTGGGCATAATAGTGGAAGCCTATATATCTGGGGAATCGGGTGTGCACAAAGAATGAGTAGAATGTCAATGCTGTTTTTCATAGAACTTTTATGTGTTCTAGATAAGATTATGGTTGCTTTGATCATTATGTTTTGAATTCTTAACATGTCTTAAGTAATTAGAAAAGCTGACCTTTAATTCACAGCATTAAAAAAAATTAAATATTATGTTGTGACATTCTCAGGACTCTATGAGCCTTTCATATTTAGTGTTATAGGCTGAACTTGGATACTGTGAAGGTTTGGGTTTGCTTTCTCTTGACCCAATGTGACTTCCTGTTTCTAAGAAAAACAGTTTTAAAGACTTTTAAAAGGAATATCTTGCATGCTTGGCAGCTCTTGTAAAACCACATGTTAGTATACCAGTGTGAATGAAGTATATTATTTAAAGAAAGAAATATCAAAGAACCATATTGCTCGACCAAATTGGCATTTTGTTTTGTGGAAATTGGATGCCATAGAACAATCTGGTGATTTAGGAAGTGTCTGCTTTTGGTAACCAGATGAATCAGGAACCAAAAGTTTCATTTTGATTTGGTTAATCATCCTAAGTCAAGGGGACACCTGAGTCACAAATTGGGGTTTACTCTGTGCTGGAGTTGATGCAAAGTAGTGATTCTGGTTATAATGGTTTTTTGTTTGTTGCAACTTGGTCACCTACTTTGAAATGAATTCATAAATTTAGTAAATTACATGCATTCTCACAATATCCTGGAAAAAATCCAGTTATTCCTACCACTTAGTCAATGAAGAAAATGAACGTTCGTGAAGAAGCTTTGATAGTTAGATAATTCTCTTTGATCAGGAGGTTCATGTCTCCTGGCTTTCAAGTCCTGTGCCTGAGAGCTTCTTTCTCTTGGTATTGTCCTAGAAGTTGGCTTCTCATAAATATTTTAATAGGCATTAAGTATGTTTTTGTAACTACAAAGATGATTTATTCATTTGGTTAATATTCATTGAGTACCTAGTATGTATCAAGGTCTCTTCTAGAAGCAGTCTGTATGGTAAGGAATAAGGCCGGCAAGGCCTAAATCTTTTTATAAATTTATGATTGTAAAAAACTTTCATGGTGGAAAATGGTATTAAAACTCTTTGTAAATATTTATACAATGGCCACATGCAGTCTGTGCTGTATGAACATGACGATGTTAATGATGTAAACATGCTTTTCTTCTAGGTTAGTGGATGACAGATGTGTGGTGCACCCGGAGGCGGGAGACCTTGCGAACCCTCCCAAGAAATTCAGAGGTAAGAAATAAATTTTTAACATATTTAAGATATACATATTTATAAAAATATATTTGTATTATGTGGCCAAAGGGCATGGGATCATTTTTTTGTCTTAAAATAAATCATGCTAAAACTTTATGTGAAACTGTCATATATAAATATGTCCATTGAAAATTTTTTCAAAAATTTCTCCATTGTTTCTCTTCTTTTATATGTAGGAGGATTTACATTGGAAGAAGAGTTTCAATTTTTGTTTTGCTGGACAGTAGTTTATCTGTTGAAAGGAAATCTTGGTAATTAACTCTGAAAGGCTACTTTTCAAACCAATAAATACAGCCGAATATTTATTTGTGAGACTTATGCTGTAAATGTTAGCGTTTCATGATCAACTCTTCACTGTAGCTTTGTAAAGTCTGTAGCTGGGTGACAGTGATTTGTTAGCTCAGCTTTTAAAATGTCACTTTGGATGGCATGTAATAACTAATGATTGTCTTAGAACTCCTTTCTAAGTATAATTTTTGTGTTAGCTTGGTAATATATCAACTGAGACATTGGTCATAATAGGAGACCAATTATAACTTGACTGTTATGAAGGAAGGATTAATGGAATCTGCAGAGAATCCTAGACAAACTAAAACCAATAATTACAAGCTTCTCAAATCAATTTCATAGTTTGTGTGTACTTACAATAATAAAAATAACTTTGAAGGAGCACTCACTTTGAACACACTGTGTAAGCATTCCTTCTCATAATGGTGAAAAGCAGCTTTCATAGGGGATAAAAATCTGGAGAGAGAGAGAGTGGAAGGGGTTCCCCAGATCTCCAGACCCAAGTCAGGGTGTGCTGCTTCCTGCGCTGGGGAAGGATGTGTTCAACATTTGACAGGTATTTCCCTTGTTTCACTCCTTGTGATAGACACTTTCCATCCAAGTCTCATTATAAGAATATATATTTCATTTTATCCAAACTCAGAATGTTGTGGGGGGCACCTGGGTGGCTCAGTTGGTTGAGCATCCCACTTCGGCTCAGGTCGTGATCTCATGGTTCATGGGTTCGAGCCCCGTGTTGGGCTCTGGGCTGACAGTTCAGAGCCTGGAGCCTGCTTCAGATTCTGTGTCTCCCTCTCTCTCTGCCCCAACCCTGTTTGCACTTTGTATCTCTCTCAAAAATAAATAAACATTAAACTCAGAATGTTGTGGAGAGAGTGACAAAAACAATAGATAATTTTTGAGTTAAATTGGTCACTTTGAATAAGAAATCCAGATTTTTCCTCTATGTGGAGATATTAACATAAAACAGGCTGTGGAAGATACACTGCCCATTGGAAGCACCATAAGACTATGTACTAGGGACCCTCCGCTAACCCTGGGCAGCGGAGGTGTTCTCTCCACAGTCCTCATTGAGGATGGACTCATGATAAAACTGCGCTGAAGGAGAGTCAGCAGTGCGTCAGGTGAGTAGAGTGGTAGCACATTAAAGATAAAAAGAAAATTTTTCAGGGCAAACTGGGACAACAAATCTGTGTTTATAACAGGAAAAAGCATGGGGTTCGGGCTTTGACTGTACTGCTCACTGGCTGTGTCATTGTAAGTAGGTCACCTAACCACTTTGAGCCTCAAAGGACATTTGTCATTGGCTGATGGGAGCAGGGGTGGGTAATAACAAGAACAATGCCCACCACACAGAGCTTTCTGAGGCCTAAATCTTTCCAGAGAATAAATGTAAAGTGTTTTAAATCATTACAGAAATGATAGCTAACTTATAATAGAAAGGCATCATGTATTTCCTTTTAACCTATTTGACTCTGCTCTTAGATTGTAACCTCTTTAGGGACAGGATTCTACTCTTTTTTCGTGTGTGTTTTCCAGGCATTTGCCCATACTAGACATCCAAAAAATAGCCATTAGATGGTTTTGGATGAGACACCCAAACTCTCCCTGGGGCCAAGTGACAAAACTTGGTTCCTGGGACAGCTCCACACTTCACTGCCATGAGATTGGATAGTCTTACTCCTCTGTTGGTAAGGGGGTGGGGGATTCCTCTTTCACAGATAACCTTCAGGGTTTGTGGCCACCTTTTTTTTCTTTTCCTTTTTCCTAGTGAAGTGAATTGTTTTAAAGCATTAAGATTATTTTAGTGTATGTGAAGGAACACCATGGTAACACTCTGTACCCGGTAGGTAATTATATACAGATGCTTGGTGTCATTATTCATCGGGCACTGGCTCAAAGTATGAATCACTCAGGTGCTCTAGCCCGCCCCTGGAAGGCTGGCTTTTCCTGTAATCTGATACTTTAGGTCATTGTCCTTACTAGTTTGCTCTTATTTTCTATCTTATTCCATTCATCATTGGAGAAGGAGGGCCCCCCCCCCTTTTTTTTATTGGGGATTTAGGGTTTCCTTTTATCTTAAAGCTCTGACTCTTTTCTGATGATTCTTGGAACTCTGTCATGGCAGAGCCATGGAGGAGAATTCCGAGTTGGGCTTGCCTCTGCCTTGGTCTCCAGACTACTCAGAAGCCACAAGCTGGCCTTGTTGTCCCAGATGTCATGTTTTTCGGCATAACTTGTCCTCTTACAGCTCTTGCATTTCGCCGTTCTCTGCCTGTGGTGTATTTCCCTGTGCCCTCTGGCTTTAAAAACCATCGCTTTTTCATAGACTTGCCACCCAGCATCACCACCCCTGCATTTCCAGACTCCTCTGCCAAGTTTCCAGAGCACCCTCCCTTATTGTTACTTTTTAGATAAGGTGAAGAAACAATAGCATATCACAGTTCCGCTACACCTCAGTTCCTCTCGCCTCAGCCACACAAATGGTATTCTCAAATTAATTTGGAAAGATTTTTGTTTTTCACAGTCTGTTATTTGTTCAAGTGAATCATATGGTTGTAGAGCTTCTAGGCAATTAGAAGTTAATCTACTGCAACTCCCCCAGTGTTTGGAATGAGGAGGCAAAGTTCCAAAAAGGTTAAAATGATTCTCTCCAATACACACAATTATACAACGAAATATTCTTTTGACTATGCCACATTGCCTCACATATGAACAGAGGAAGCTGAATTTTAACAAATAACTTCCCAAGGGCTATTTAAAACCCGATTGATAGCTATTTTTCAGTAGACACCACACAATCAGACTAATACTAACAGAAGCACAGTGGCTTTCTCTTGTGAGTGCAAAATTCCTTTCATGGTCAAATATTGTCTATTTTCTTAAAAGATAAACTTTAAACTGTGGAATAAATTCAGAAGTACAGAAGAGTTGTAAAAGCAGCATAGAGAGTTCCCTTTCACCCAGTTTCCCCTTAGGTTAGCATCTTACATCACCAGGGTGCATTTGGTTATGCTAAGAAATTACTATTTGTACATTATTATTGACTAAATTTGAGACTTCCTTTGGATTTCACTAGTTTTTTGGCTACTTGCCTTTCCTTATTCGTGATTGCATTCAAGATCCCACAGCGTATTTAGTTATCATGCTCTTTAGTCTAATCTGGTCTGTGACATTTTCTGTCTTTCCTCATTTTTCATGACCTTGATACTTTTGAAGAATGCTGGCCAGGTATTGTGTAGAATGTCCCTCATTTGGGGTTTGCCTAATGTTTTTGTCATGATTAGACTGGCGTCAAGTTTGAGAAGAATACCACTGAGCTTCACTGCCCTTCTTGCAACATATCAGGGACACAAAATATCAACATGTTTGATCACTGGTCCTGGTTTTTTGATATACAATTTAATCCTCCTTTATACTAAATTATGGCAGTTATTTTTGTTGAATTTATATTCTTTTGGTTTTCCTTTTTTTTTTTTTCCTAGTTCCTTTATATACTTCTGTCCCTACCCCTAACCCCCTACTCTATAGAAAGCTCTTCTCTGATGTGGATTTTTCTTAAAGTCTTTGCTCTACTGATACACGTACATTTTATTTTGGAAGGTGAAGCTAATATAAATCAAGGCAAAAGAGGCTGTGTGTCCTTTTATTACCATCAGGGTGATAAAATATAGAAGTAATAGAGGGGTGCCTGGGTGGCTCAGTCGGTTAAGTGTCTGACTTCACCTCAGGTCATGATTCCATGGTCTGTGACTTTGAGCCCTGCATCAGGCTCTGTGCTGACAGCTCAGAGCCTGGAGCCTGCTTTGGATTCTGTGTCTCCCTCTCACTGCTCCCCACCCCCTCTCGCTCACACACTCTCTCTCTCAAAGATAAATAAACATTAAAAAAAAAAAAAAAAAATAATAGAGAACCCAGGAACCCCCCCCCCCCCCCCCCCAGAGGGACTGAGGGAAGAGAAGATGGCCCCTTCTTCTGGTTGATTAGATACTCCCCAGGGTTGGCCTTGGCCCATTTGGTCTTGCAATTTTCAGCTCTTGAGATCTGTGGTCATTTGACATGTGACTGTTTCGTAACCTACCATGCCTATCAAGTGGACACATCTAGCAAGCAAAAAGTCATTCTGAAGCAGTCAGAATGCTTCCGGAATTAGAGCTAAAATAGAGAAATCTGCTCTGTTGTGCAACACTAATGTAGGTAGTGAAAAATCAGGGACTTGGGAGAAGATTGACAAGATTATTTCTTCAACTCAATTCCTTTTCTTCACATAATTCAAGGAAGTCTCTTTGAAGGCTGGGACTGTCACCTTTTGCCTCCAGTCATGGAGGTTACACACACAAGTGCTTAAGTGAGAAAGCCATCTTGCAAGGTAGTACCTTTGGATTTTTGTGTAGTTGACCGTGTCAGCCTTGCGTAACACAGTGATTCACCAGTATGAGCCAGTTTAACGATTGCTGTGTTGGATTTCTTCAGAATTAGGGTTAGTGTAATTACTTGATGATGACTGAAACAATTTCAGATTTGAAATAACATTGGTTGAGCATTTAAACCATGCTACGCTGTGCTTGGGGCTTCCTATGCATGATTATGTGGTAATTACAATACCCCTATAAAGTGGAAATTGTTGCTCTTCCCAGTTTTGCAGTTGACAGAGTCAAGTACAAAGAAGTTATGCCGCTGTCTTAATGTCACTGATTCCAGAGCTGTTTGTTTTGAATCACTATGCCATACCGTGTACTGAACTATGCCCTCCTATAAGTTTTAGTTGTTGGTTCTAAAAAGCCACACAGATTAAATCTAATTCCTCTTCCACACAACAGCCCTTTTAAATACTTGTTTAGAATGATCATGTTTCTGCAGATTTTTCCTCCTGCAGGCTTAATTTTTAAAAACTCTTTCGCCTGTGGCCAGTCACAAAGTCTTCAGTGATTTCTCCAGTTTTCATTATACTGTCTTGTTTGTTTTCTGGTTGGGCTTCTATTTGTCGGTGTAATTCTTTTTTTTTTTTTCTTTCATAAGTGAGTTTTTATTGGTTGTTCTGAGGATCAGTACAGATGATTCAATTTGTACACAATGCTTAATGTATGTACCAAAAATCTAAAAAAATCATGTAGTTGTGGTTCTTTTCCAAAAGTTATTCCAGTGACCTTCCAGCTTAAAATTTGGAGGCAGATTTTCCTTAGCAGTACATCAAGTACCAATATCTTCAAATGTTGATATGCTGTTGCATTGTTAAGCCCCCTTGATTCACAATTTAATATCATATATACTACATACTCAATGTTCAATTTTGCACAACATATTAACAAAGTTGCTAGGAAATTGGGCTACCACCACCAAGATGTTACAGAATGCACAAAATTCTGACAGGGGAGAGCTAAGATCAAGGAAACAATTCTACCAAAAACAACATGGGGATACAAGTAATTTAAAATGTTCAAGACATTAAACGCACGACCGACTCTAAATTGCCTTTTAGTATGTTTGGTATTATAGGATATAAAAACTATCCCATACGTGGAATGTTAAGCTGGCACCTAAGACGATCACAGCCTCCCGTATTTTCTATTTTCTGGTTGTACAACCCCACTGTTTTCTGGTTGTACCAAAAAATGAACACCCAGCAAGTGATTTCACCTCTTCAAAAAAAGCATTTACACTTAAAAAAATGGGATGAGGTGGGATCTCCTCCTTCTTAAAAATGTGTCTAGAGCTACTAAAAAACTTGCATTTACAAAATAACTGATAAAAATATTCCTCTGGGTTGTACAAGAAGGGAGACAGCAAACACCGATAAGACCTGGGATATGATATTAATCAGACTTGGCTTCTTTCTCTCCTGCTTCCTCAGAGGCTGCACTTTCCTCGTTTTCAGTTTCTCTGTTTTCTGCAGGCAAGTCTTCTTTCATGTCTTGGTGAGCCCCTTCAGCCTGTTTTCCCTTTGCTCCCCCTTTCCCCTTTGTTTGCACTTATTGTCTGAAGATTTATCCTTTCCCCGCTGCCGCCTTTTTCGGCTTCGCTTCCACTTTTGCAGGAGCAGGTTGAGCTGACAACCTCGCCCACCTCCTCTTGAGCTCCTCCTTCCCGCCCCCTCGGCGGAGCTGACCTCCCTCTTGGGCATCCTGGTGGTGAGACTGGCGTGTGCAGGTGCCTGCTGGCTGCCCATGCCCAGAGCCTTCAGGAAGCCCAGCTGCCTGGCCACTGCCAGAGGTGCTGCAACCCCGGTCAGTGTAATTCTTGGTGGTTGTAGAAAGAAGAGAACGTAGTACATTTGGGTGCAGTATTATGAGACTCTTATTTTGGGATACTGTGCTTGTGGCCCAAGAGTCCTGGGCAGGATCCCTAACTCACCTCCAGCTGTTAGTCAACCTAGATTCCTGATGTGTTTTCATTTGCATCTCTAATCCTCATTTTCCTCCTCCTGTGCTGTATAATTGGTACTTTGGTACCAAGCAGAGAATCTGTTACATTTCATCTTATTAGCATTGATTGGCTCATTATTCTAGCCTGCCACTCACTCTGACTCTCTCTCTCTCTCTCTCTCTCTCTCTCTCTGATCTTAACTCTTATCCAAATTATTTATTCAAACTCCCAGGCTTATGACACCTGGAAATTCGTTAAGTTGGTTCAAGGTAAATGTGTGATCCATGTGTTATTCCAGTATTTTTGAATATCTCTGAGAAGTAGATTAGGAATGTGTATGTCAGCGTCCCTACAAATCAGACCTTGGAAGGCGTGGATGGAGGTAGTCAGTTTGGGAGGTGATCTCTTGCAGCACGGATAATGGAGTGGGGGAGAGTGAGCCTAAAGAAAGAAAAGGCAACAAATTGTTCATGAATGTCCACCACTGTGGCAACCAGAGCTCAGTGCTTCTGGGGTCCTCTGAGACTCCATGGGGACCATGCCTCAGAATCTCCTACCCATGGACAGAAAGTCTGGGGCCAAATTCTATCCTCTGTGGGTTACGGGTTGGCCCTCTTCCACAGCACACTTCTGGACTGCTCCTCTTTGAAGCTGAGCAAGGTCTCCAAGTATCAGGGAAAGCTCTCATAAAGGAGATGGAGGGGTTCGAGTTTGGAGGCTGCTGGCATGCTGGGAACTGTCCACTGCAGTTGTCAGTGAGCTTGGGCCTGAAGACAGTCACATCACTTGTGCCTGCTCGGAAGTTGCACCTGTTTCCTTACTTGAAAGACCCGCAGTTAGACTATAAACTGTATGAGGGTAAATACTATGTTAGCCTTGCATTCTGGGGAATTGCCAAGATCAAGAACAGTGCTTTGCATATTGTCAGTGCTGAATGAATTTTCGTTGAATTAATGAATAAAGTTCTAAAAAAAATTATAACTCTTAAAGGCAATATAATTTCAGATGCTTGTTTTGGGGTCTTAACGCTACCCAGCGTGTAACAAAATTGCTGGCTGATGAGTTGTTTTAAAATAAAACCATGTGCGGCATCTGGACAGCTCAGTCGGTTAAGCCCCCAACTCTTGGTTTTGGCTCAGGTCATGATCTCATGGTTCTGGAATTCAAGTCCTGCATTTGACTCTGCACTGACAGTGTGGAACCTGCTTGAGATTCTCTCTCTCTGTCCCTCCCCCACTTGTGCACTCTCTCAAAATAAATAAATAAAAACTTTACATAAAATATGTAAAGCAATGTGTAGACCTGTTGTCTTTTTTTTTTTTTTTTAACAATTTATTCATTTTTGAGAGATAGAGAAAGAAAGAGTGCGAGCGGGGTAAGGGCAGAGAGAGAGGGAGACACAGAATCTGAAGCAGGCTCCAGGCTCTGAACTGTCAGCACAGAGCCTGATGTAGGGCTTGACCGCAAGACCACGACCTGAGCCAAAGTCGGATGCTTAACCAGCTGAGCCACCCAAGCACCCCTATTTTGTTATAGTCTTACATTCTACTCTAAATTTAAGTTCATTGGTATCAAGTGTGCATTCTAACATATGAATCTGTAGGGTGAATAGCAGAAGATGAAAACTTCTATGTGTATCGAGTGACTTTTTTAGCATTTTATACTTTCCTACTACACAAAGAAGTTTAGAAAAGTCCAATGGATTTCCAAACCAACATTACATGCTTTATACAAAAAAATCTTTAAAATTCTCTAGTCGAATGTTACTGCTGTGCCGATCATGTGTCATTATGGTATGTCATCACAGTAAGAACCTTCTGCGGCTAATATTAAACTCCAGGAGGCAGTGGAAATTGGATACTAAGTTTACTCTTCTCAGGGAGGTTTCGGAGAAGGCCTAAAGGGTGAAATGAAAAGAGACTGCCTCTTTGCTTCTTCTGTTGGAGCTAGTCAGGGTTGTAAAAGTGTTCGCACTTTAAAATCCTTCAGTCTCTATTGGAGGAGTTTGCTGTGGTTCTGAATGGTCAAACCAGATTGCTTTGGAAGCCTCACAAATTGGTATGTAGGGTAGAACTCCCACAATTATTGTGTATCTAAGATAAATACAGTACGTGAGCTTTGATTTGTGGCTTTATGTTGTGAAGTTTAATTCCCTCCCTTCAGAAGTGAGGGACAGACAATGAACACTTGTAATGTGTGTGTTTAATGGTGTTAGGACCACTGTCTTTCCAGTGGGACTTGCCCACTTGCTAATCGTGTATCGATGGGCCAATTCCTGTGCTGCTAGCTCTTGTGTAAAAATCTCTCTTCTAATATTGGGTATGAAGTTGGTTGTGTGTCTAACTTCCTTATAAATACTGAATAAATGCCCTTTGTGAGAATTTTAATAGCCACGACTATACTCTTTCTAAGAATAGAAAGTCCTAAATGTTGGATTTCTTACCTTTGAGGCCTTAAGGTAGCCTTTATCCATGTTACCTTGTTTAATTCTTAATAGTGCCATTCTACAAACGTGGAAGCCACTCTTCAGAGAAGTAAAGTCATCTACTCAAGGTCACACAGTTACTAGGTGGTGAGGCAAGTTTCTTTGAAGCTAGTATTCTTCAATACTGTCAGATCTTGGGATATGTTTGGTAGAGATTTATTCAATGTCCACTGTGCTCAGTGCAGTGTGTGAACTTGTTGCTACAGTTCAAGCCAGTCAGAAATGAATGCTGCTCTCAAGGAATTTATAATCTAATGAGGGAGATAAGATGTATTGGTAAACAATTATAGCACAAGGTAGAAAGTGATAAAGGCTAAATAAAAAGGTGTGGTGATGGTATTGCAGGAGGATGGAGATTGTAATTTCCTGTTTTGAGAGGTGAGGAAAGCTTCTTAATTAAGATAGCATTTGACTTGTAGGTTAAAAAATGGGTACCCGTGGGGGAGGCACATCCGGGTTTTCAGGCTGAGTATGAACCTCTTCATGAAAGTAGTTCCTGGGTAATAATAGTTGGTATGCAAAGCTAAATTGCATGTCTTCTTAAAACAGTGACGGAATGCTTGGCATTCTTTCAAATATAATGCCGAGATGAAAGCACTAAGCCATTATCCCAGTAAATGTGGTTTTCTAGAAGATAAGCGAATGATAATTACATGTGACCAAGCCTATTGTACTGCCACCCCAGCTGCTGATCACAAACATTTATTTAGTTTTTACTCTATATTAGGTAATGTTCGAAATGCTTCACATTCTACTAATCCATTTAATCTTTACACAACCCTAAGAGATAAGTGCGATTATTGAAATATTATTACCTGCATGAGTTAGGTAGGTGCTAGGCCAGAAATAAAACAACAGCAGCAGCAACAACACCAAAAACCAATGGCTTATCTAAGATAGAAGTTATTGGAGAAGGCCATGTGAAGACAGAGACAGAGCATGCAGTTACGTTGCTACAAGCCAAGGAATACCTTGGGCCACCAGAAGCTGGAAGAGACAAGACAGTATTATTTCCTAGAGCCCTCAGAGGGAATATGGCTCTGTCAACACCTTGACTTTGGACTTATGGCCTTCAGAACTCCACGAGAATAAATTTCTGTTTTAGCCACCAAGTTTGTAGTCATTTGTTATGGCAACCACAGGAAGCTTATACATATGGCCACATCTTGCCACAAGGAGACTGAGGAATGTGGTGGTTAGTGGGCTGGCCCCATGCCTACCTAAACTCAAGAGTTCTATTACCGAAAGGAAGAAGAGAGGGGTGCCTGGGTGGCTCAGTCGGTTAAGCATCCGACTTTGGCTCAGGTCATGATCTCGCAGTTTGCGAGTTCAAGCCCCGCATCGGGCTCTGTGCTGACAGCTCAGAGCCTGGAGCCTGGTTTGGATTCTGTGTCTCCCTCTCTCTGCTCCTCCCCCACTCATGCTTGCGCTCTCTCTCTCTCTCAGAAATAAACATAAAAAAAAAATTTTAAAAAGGAAGAAGAGAATGGGTATTGGGGGTGAGGGGTAATATTCTCTGGCACATCTCATTTTATAGCTGAGGAAATTGAGGTATGGAGAAGTTATATAACTTGTTCAAGGTTTTCCAATGGAAAGGAAGCAAAGCTTTGATTGAAATCCTGACCCTTCACCATTAACTACATTGCTTTGAAGCCCAAGGGGCTTCAGAAGCACAGAGAAGAGGATTTTAAGTGGCTTAGGAATTCAGAGGAAGAATGGAGGTGAGCTAGAGCTGTGGAAGAATGGGTGGTTGTTAGCTAGCTGGAAAGGAGGGGGTTTGAGGAGAAAGAGGCATTTCTGGCTGAGGTGCAGAGGTGTGCAGCGACATGACCCATTTGTGTTTGTGGCTTTTAAGAATGTTTAAAGCTTAGGAGAATGTGGAAGAGTGGCAGAGATGAGCCGGGAGGAAGGTCAGATGCCTCACGGCCTTGTATGTCGCACTGAGGCATTTGATATTTATGTTAAGACAGTGGAGGACTATTAAAGAATTTTAAGCCAGTCTGAGACGTGATCAGAATTGAAATTTTGAAAGACTTTTCTTTTACATGGGGAGGTTGGAAATACAGGATGGGATATCAACCAGGAGACTGTTAAAATAGTTCAGAAAATTTGATAATGGACTAAGCTAGTAGCTATGGATGGCAAGAAAGAGATATATTTGGCCATATTAGGACTTGATAACCTATTATATGTGGGAGTGGGGTAGGAGGTGGTGAGGGAGAGCAGGTGTCCCAGAATTCTCCGAGGCTTCAGATTTTGGCAGTGTGGTAGATATTAGTAGCGTGTATTGAGATATGGAATACGAAAGAAATTACCTGATAGAGGAGGGCAGTTATGTAAGTTCTTTCCTTCTTACTTCAAAACACCCACAAACCGAGTGGCTCACACAGTATCCATTTGTTTAACGCATGAATCTGCAGGTTCGTTGGCTGATTCTTTTGTTCTGAGCTGGTGTGGCTGGTTTCTGCTGAACTGGCTCATGCATCTGCAGGTATTTGACATCTGGATGGTCCAGAATGGCTTCCTTCACATATCTGCCAGTGGATAGGTTGTTGATGGGGGTGGCTGAACCCCCATCTTATTACCTGGAGAGCCAGTTCAGATTCTTCACCTAGGGATAGTGTGACAACAGCAAGAAAGGGCAAACATCAGTGCTCATCAGTGTTCAAACCTCTGCTTGTGTTACATGTGCTAATGTGATACGGCTAAGTTCAGATGCAAAGAATGGAGACATTGGCTGTGCCTTTTGAGAGGTGGAGGTGCAAAGTCACCTGCAACGGGACCCGCATAGAGGGATGGGAAGAATGTAGGACCTTTTTGCAGTTTACCACGGTACTGAACTTGGTTCTGGAATCCTTTCTGCCAGAGAGTTAGATTTAGAAGATTGCTGGATATATTGATCTGAAGGCTCAGGAGACAAATCTTGATGGAAAAATAGAGATTTGAAATTTATTAAGATATGGATAGCATTTTAAAGCTGTGGGAGTGAAAAGCAAAGAGGACCCTAACTGGAATCTCTGGCAATAGCAACATATAAGGTGTCACAAGAAAACATCACAGTATCGAGAGCCACCATGAAATACCACTATAAAAGTGGCTAAAATTAAAAAAAAAAATACAGAAAATGCCAAGTGTTAACAAGGATGCAGATCAACTAGGACTGTTGTACATTGCTGGTGGTGTATAAGACACTACAGCCATTTTGAAAGTTTATTTATTTTCGAGAGACAGAGAGAGAATGAATGAATAAACAGGGCATGGGCAGAGAGAGAAGGGGAGACAGAGAATCCAAAGCAGGTTCTGTGCTCAGTGCAGAAGGTCAGATGTGGGGCTTGAACTCAACGAACCGCAAGGTCATGATCTGAGCCAAAGTCGGTCGTTTAACCAACTGAGCCAACCAGGCTCGCCTAGCCATTTTGGAAAAGAGTTTGGCAGTTTCTTATAAGGTTAAACGTGTACATACCATATGACCTCCAACTTTCACTCTTGAGTATGAACTAAAAGCAATGACAAATTAAGTTCACACGAAGATTTGTACATGAATGTTTGTAGCAAAAACCGGAAACAATAAAAATGACAACTGGTCTTGGATAACCAATACATGCAATGGTATATCCACATAATGGAACATTACTCAGTAGTAAAAAGGAATGAAGGACTGATATGCCCAACAACACAGATGAATCTCAAAAGTGTTATCTAAGTAAAAGAAGCCAGTTTCAAATGGCTACGTAATATATGACTGCATTAATATGCCATTCTGCAAAAGGCTGAGGCAGGAGGGATGGATTTAGCCAGTTAAAGATAGGATGGACCTGAGGTAGTTAAAAGTTCTGTTGACCCAGAAGTACTCTCTTGACTTCACTGAAAAAAAAAAAAAAACTCTCCCCATTCAACACTTGTGTGACTTTTTTTTTTTTTTTTTTTAACCTCTAAGGTTGGCTGTGTGGGAAGATAGAGAAAGACCTTATTCATTCAGAACTCTTTGTCCTTGGTGAGGTCTTCAGATATTCATATGATACAGTATTAATTTGGGGGAAATGAATGATCTTTACGATAATTTATTTTAATCACTTTTATAGGATGTTTGCTCTTCTAAATGATATGGAGGGTTAGAGGTTTTCTACCTGTGCTATACTTACTATAAACTTTGTATTCCTTAGGAAAATAATCCAATTTTATTATTCCAGTGGAGTTCCCTATGGGAAATGCTTGCTTTCTTTCTTTCTTTCTTTCTTTCTTTCTTTCTTTCTTTTATGTTTATTTTTGAGAGAGAGAGAGAGAGAGAGAGAGAGAGAGAGAGACAGAGTGTGGGTGGGGGAGGGACAGAGAGAGAGGGAGACACAGACTCTGAAGTAGGCTCCAGGCTCTGAGCTGTCAGCATAGAGCTCAATGAGGGGCTCAAGATCAGGAACCATGAGATCATGACCAGAGTTGAAGTCAGATGCTTAACTGACTCGGCCACCCAGGTGCCCCGGGAAATGCTTTCTTTTTATAATGTAGTTTCCAGGAATACATTATGGTAAGAAGCATGGGCTGTTTGTAGAACTGAACCTATGGCCACTCAAAAACTCTTCAGTGAAGTAAATAGTAGTGACTTTTAAACCATTTCTCTTATTTTTCTCATCTTGTCATGTAGTAGGCATATAGAAAGGCATGTTAAAAAGTCAAATCACTTCAATTTTCTCATGCTTTATAGCATAAAGTATCTACATGTGGGAGAATGTTGTACACATATTTATCAAGTGGAAATATGTGTGAATTAAGATTGTACTTCTATGGTTAATGGTAGGTGGGCCTTGTTTCACTCTCTGATGAGTATTAAATAAATTAATAGAAGTTATATTTTGTTTATGAAAGTCTCTGTGTATCTTCACAAAACTCAATAATCATTAACCTATTCAAGCTACTACTCAGATAAAAGATTTATTTGTACATTGTGTATTCAAGTTCAAGTAAACTGCCTTTCCTTCCCAGGTGTTGATTTAGTGAGTGAGCCATTTAAAGATCTTTTCTGATCAGGTGCTGTTGTTTACATTTTGTGGTTTTCAAAGTAAATACAGTAATTTCAGAATAAAGCAAAGAGGTGCTGGCGGGTGGCATTGTTTGTTTTACAAATACTTGGAAGTAGTTTGGAAACTTGGTGTTTTAGAGGATAAAGTAGGTAAAAATCTAAGAAAACAGCCCTCCACAGTAGAGATCCAGCCTCGCTTGGCAATGCACCACTCACTCACCCTTGTTCTTCCCAAGCCTTGCTTGCCCTTTTACAACTGGAGACCCCTACAAAGAGAGATACATGCCCTGAAAAGGAAAGTGGTGGGTCCCCAGGAACTCACTGAGGCTTGGTACTTGTTTAATGTATTGCTACATGACTGACTGCTGTGTGTGTGCACATACGTGTGTGTGTGTGTGTGTGTGTGTGTGTGTGTGTGTGAACCTTCCACTGGATGGATTTAGAAGTGGTTAAACTTAAATTCACACAGGCTCTCAAGGGCCATGCGGAACTGGAAGATAATAGGCTTATCTAGAGAGTGTCCTATCTTGAAAGCATAGATAGCTTTCTATGATAGCATAGATACCTTGAAAGCTTTTAAACTAGCATTTTCTAAATGCTGGAAGTTTCAGCTCCTGTTCAGAAACAGGACTGTGGAACTTGTTCTTTTGAGTCTATATAGATGTATTGCATAAAGCACAAGTGCAGCTATTATTGTTGTAAGAAGCTTCATAGTTATGCAACTTTCTTTCTGATTGTATCTGCGTAATTAAATACCTGCATGTGGGCAAATATTGGAAGGAAGGGAGTTAAACAAAGTTAATTGTGTGGCAAGGTTGGGAGTTACGTTCTGTAATGTTATCATATGAAAGAAAAAAATCCCATACACAAATGTCATGTTGAAAAAAAGTGTGATTGTCCAGTGGGAAAATGCAATATTTTGACTTAAGACATTAACAATGGAAGTCCTTTAATCCCTATTTCTTTCTCACCTTAGTTTCTTTCTATATATTTGGCCAACATTGTTAGTAAAATTAGAGGCTGGTATCGCTATTGGTTGGCTTACACATATGTAAGCCACAAGAACAAGATAGTTCCCTGCTTTCTTCCTAACCCAACAGATGGACAGCACTGTTCTAGAGGCTTCTTTGGATGTATTGTCAGTCCTTCCTTGCCCTCCTAAATAAAATTTCTTAACAACCTGAAATTCAGGATTTCATCATTTAAATAGCCTAGAAACACTTAGTTGAATAAAACCTTTGGGACTTGGAAACTGATCACTTTTTACAGAGAAAGCAAAGGCAAGCAGGAGCACTTCCTGCATGTGCCCTGTGAGTCGTGCCATCATGGTGTATGGCAACCAGACAAGCTGAAGACAGTCCCCTGTGGTTGCCACCGGCCATAAGAGATGGTCAACGCACCGTGTGCATCGGGTAACACAAGAAGTTGAAAGACAAAGGCCTTCTTGTGGTTCTGTAGGTTAGGGGTCCCCAAGATCCTTTCAGGATGGTCTGCAGGATCAAACTTTTTCATAATGAGGCTACACACTATTTGCCTTTTTCATTCTTACTCTTTCTTGAGTGTGTAGTGGAGTTTTCTGTAAGCTACATGAAGTGTGGTGGTGTCACGTCTTGGTTGGCTAATGACATATGTGTTTGTGTTTTATTGTGTTGTGAGTTGCTCAGTTTTAATTTGTCATATGGTGAATATAGGCAGATATAGCTCACCAAAGGAAATCTCTTTGGGGTTCTCAATAATTTTTGAGTGTAAAGAGGTCTCGGTACCAACAAGTTTGAGAACTCTTTGCTAAAAGAACAATCAGGTAGCATGAGTTGGAGTAAATATCACTGAGCTGTGGGAAAAGGCATGTGTTAAAAGCAGTGGATCCACAGGGAATAGGCAAGAACTGTGGTCAGGAAAAGTAATTAGAAATGAGGATGCCCGCAGGTGTACCAAAGAGGCAGAACAAAATGAGGGGATGGGAGAAATAGCTATTTTCTGTGAGCTTTTCCAGGTTCAGCTTTGTGTCCCTAGCACTGTGCTTACAGGAGGATAGGCCTGTGATGAATATCTGTGAAAGGGTGAACTTATCAGTATAAAGATGTAGAACCAAATAAAAATTTGAGAAACATATGAGGTGCAGTGTTTATCACAGTAATACTTTTAGTAGAGGGAAGAATATACAAAAGGAGGAAAAAGATTTACACATCATATGTGTCCTAAGTGGGAATTTAATGTTTTCAAGTAATATTTAATGACATTAGAGGATATGAACTGGGAAAAAGGCTTATTGTGAAACTATATATGTATATATACACAGTTGATATAAATACATTTCTAGTTACCTAAAATATGATATGCCTGTATAAGTGTATATTTTGCGAATGTACCTGTGTACCTGTCTCTGTAAGGATATACACCAAAATGATAAACATGGTTAACCTTGGGGCATGAAAAGAGGTGGGTTTTTTTCCTTTAGGCTCTTTAGATTTTTCCAATTTTTTTCAGTGATCATATATCAGTTTTATATTCAGAAAAACCCAAGTTTAAAAAAATTTTTTTTAATGTTTATTTATTTTGAGGGAGAGAGAGACAGGGTGTGAACAGGGGAGGGTCAGAGAGAGAGGGAGATACAGAATCTGAAGAAGGCTCCAGGCTCTGAGCCGACAGCACAGAGCCCGATGTGGGGCTCGAACTTGTGAACCACGAGATCATGACCTGAGCCAAAGACGCTTAACCAACTGAGCCACCCAGGTGCCCCAGAAAAACCCAAGTTTTTTATACACAGGCATACACACACAGTTTTTTAGGCCACTAGGAAAGAAAAAAACTAGAGTCGTTTCATATCACGATAGCTTTCTGTCCCAGGCTTAGAACTTTTTAAATTTCTTCACTGGTTATATGAATTCAAGCAATCACTTCAAAACTGAATCCAACAATAAATGAAAAAAGTCATTCACCGCGATCAAGTGGGATTTATTCCTGAGATACAAGCATGGAATTTACAAATCAATCAGTATGATACATCACATTAACAAGAGAAAGGATAAAAAACCATATGGTCATTTCAATAGATGCAGAAAAGGCATTTGACAAAGTCCAACATCCATTCATGATAAAAACCCTCAACAAAGTAGGTTTAGAGAGAACACTCCTCAATATAATAAAGGCCATATGTGAAAAACTCACACCCAACATCATACTCAGTGGTGAAAAACTGAGAGCTTTCCCCTTAAGATCAGGAATGAGACAAAGATATTCACTGTCACCGCTTTTATTCCACATAGTAATAGAAGTCTAACCAAAGCACTCAGACAGGAAAAAGAAATAAAAGGCATCCAAATTGGTAAGGAAGAAGTAAACTTTCACTATTTGCTGATAATGTGATACTATATATAGAAAACCCTAAAGACTCCACCAAAAAAATACTAGAACTGACAAAAAGAATTCAGTAAAGTAAAAAAATACAAAATCAATGTACAGAAATTCATTGTATTTCTATATACTAATAGTGAAGTAGCAGAAAGAAATTAATAAAACAATCCCATTTATAATTGCATCAAAATAATAAAATACCTAGAAATAAACTTAACCAAAGGTGAAAGATCTGTACTTTGAAAACTACAAAACACTGATGAAAGAAATGGAAGATGACACAAACAAATAGAAAGATATTCCATGCTCATGGGTTGGAAGAACCAATATTATCAAAATATCATACTACCCAAAGTAATCTACAGATTTAATGCAATCCCTATCAAAATACCAACAGCATTTTTCACAGAACTAGAACAAATCATCTTAAAATTTGTGTGGAACCGTAGAAGACCTCAAATAGCCAAAGCAATCTTGAAAAAGATGAATAAAACTAGAGGTATCACAATCTCAAATTTCAAGTTATACTGTAAAGCTGTAGTAATCAAAACAGAATGGCACTGGCACAAAAAGAGACACATAGATTAATGGAACAGAATAGAGAGCCCAGAAAAACCCCACAATTATATTGCCAATTAGTCTTCAACAAAGGAGGCAAGAATGTGCAATTGGAAAGAGTCTCTTCAACAAGTGGTGCTGGGAAAACTGGAAAGCTGCATGCAAAAGAATGAAACCGGACCACTTTCTCACACTATACACAAAAATAAACTCAAAATGGATTAAAGACCTAAATGTGAGACCTGAAATCATAAAAATCTTAGAAGAGAGCACAAGCAGTAATTTTTCTGGCATCAGCTGTAGTGACATTTTTTCTAGATATATCTCCTGAGGCAAGGGAAACAAAAGCAAAAATAAACTCTTGGGACATCAAAATAGAAAGCTGCAAAGCAAAGGAAATGGTCGACAAAACTAAAAGAGAACCTACTGAATGGGAGAAGATATTGGCAAACAACATATCCCATAAAGGGTTAGTATCCAAACTCTATAAATACCTTAAACAACTCAACACCAAAAAGACCCAAATAATAAAAAAAAAAAAAATGGACAGAAGACATAAACAGACATTTTTCCAAAGAAAACATATAGTTGGCCACCAGACACATGAAAAGATGCTCTGCATCACTCATCATTAGGGAAATGAAAATCAAAACCACAATGAGATATCAGCTCACATCTGTCAGAATGGCTAAAATCAAAAACACAAGAAATAACAAGCGTTGGTGCAGGTGTGGAGAAAAAGGAACTCTCTTTCACTGTTGGTGGGAATGCAAATTGGTGGAGCCATTGTGGAAAAAAGTACGGAGGTTCCTTAAAAATTAAAAATAGAACCCCCCCTATGGCTCAGTAATTGTCCTACTAGGTATTTACTCCAAAAATACACAAACACTGATTCAAAGGGATACAGGCACCCCCTATGTTTATTGCAGCATTATTTATAAATAGTCAAGATGTGGAAGCAACCTAAGTGTCCATTGATAGATGGATGGATAAAGAAGATGTGGTATATGTGTGTATATACGTACATATAATAAGATATTATTCAGCCATAAAAAAAGAATGAGATCTTGTCATTTACTGCATGGAGAGAGCTAAAGAATATAATGCTAAGCAAAATAAGTCAGTCAGAGAAAAGTAAATACCATATGATTTCACTCAGATGTGAAATTTAAGAAACAAAGGAACAAAGGAAAAAAGAGAAAGAGAAAAACCAAGAAACAGATTATTTTTCTTTTTTGGAGTTTATTTATTTTAAGAGAGAGAGAGGGAGAGAGAGAGAGAGAGCGCCCGTGGGAAAGGGGTAAGGGGCAGAGAGAAAAATCCCAAGCAGGCTCCATGCTGTCAGCACAGAGCTTAACGTAGGGTTCGATCTCACAAACTGAGATTATGACCTGAGTCAAGACTAAGAGTCAGATGCTTAAACCAGCTGAACCACCCAAGTGCCCCATGATTCTTAACTGTAAAGAACAAAGTGATGGTTACCAGAGGGGAGGTGGGTGGGGAGATAGGCGAGATAGAGGATGGAGATTAAAGAATGCACTAACTTATCATGGTAAAACAAATAAAATAAAATAAAATGATAAAAAAGTGAAAGGACCATGCACAAAAACTAACTCAAAGAGCATCATAGTGTTAAATTAAACTTTTAGAGGCAAACCTAGGAGTAAACTTTTGTGGCCTTGGGTTATTTACTGATTTCTTAGTTATTGCACCAAAAGCACAAACAACAAAAGAAAAAAATAGATAAACTGGACTTCATCAAAATTAAAAACTTTTGTGCCTGAAAGGACAACATCAAGGAAGTGAAAAGACAACTCACAGCCTGGGAGAAAATATTTGCACATCATGTATCTGATAAGGGACTTGTATGTAGAATATATAAAGAACTCTTTCAACTCAATAATAAAAAGATAAATAACCCAATTAAAAAATAGACAAAGAATCTGAATAGATATTTCTTCAAAAAAAAAAAGGTTTAAAAATGGTCAGAAGCACAGGAAAAGATGCTGAACATCATTAGTCATCAGGGAAATGCAAATACAACCCACAAGTATCGGTTCACACTTGCAAGGATGGCTGTAATAAAAAATGCAGATAATAACGTGCTGGTGAGGATGTGGAGATATTTGAACCCTCATACACTGCTGGTGGGAATATGAAATGGTGCCTGACTTTGGAAAACAATCCAGAAATTCCCCAGAAATCTAAAATAGAGTTAGTATGTGACCTAGCCAAACCCTCTACCGTCTACCATCTACCACCTAGGTATATGCCCAAGAGACATGACAACATGTCCACATAAAAAACTTGCACACCAATGTTCGTAGCAGCATAATTTATAATAGCCCAAAGTGGAAACAACCCAAATGCCCATCAAGTGATGAATGGGTAAACACAACATGATATATCCCTTCAGTGGAACATTATTTAGCCATAAATGTAATGAAGTACTTATCCATGTTATAACATGGATCAACTTTGAAAACATTATGCTAAATGAAATAAGCCAGTCACAAAAGAACACATACTGTAGCATTCTATTTATATGAAATGTCTAGAATAGGACAAATATGTAGAGGCAGGAAGTAGATCAGTGATTGCCTAGGGATAGGGGAAGAGGACATAAGGTTGATGGTGTTGAGTGCAAGATTTCTTCTTGAGGTGATAAAAATGTTCTAAAATTAGTTTATGGGGATGTTAACCCAACTTTATGAATATACCAAAACCACTGAATTACAGACTTTAAAGGAATGAACTTAATGGTATGTAAATTATATATCAATAAAACTGTTATAAAGGCAAACGGTATGGAGTCAACCTGTGATAAAGTGCTAAGACTCACAAATAATTACCAAGTTGAAACAACTTGGTGTACCATTATGTCTGTCTAGTCAGCCAAAATATGTAAAAATTACAAGCTCTAAGAAAGGCTATGTACAAAAAAAGAGAGAGGAGCTTTGTGGAAATGGGCACTGAAGGAGAATGTATAAAGTGATGCAGACTTTCTGAAACACTGTCAAATGAACCAGATATACTTTATAAGGCTTTGCCAAGGGAGGAGAATGGGGAATAACCAGCAAGCAAAGAGTTCTGATCTTAAATGTTAAATCATAAAGTACCATCTCCACCTGCTCATGAATGAGTACAAGTTCAATGATGAACTATCTCATAAAAAGTATTACCGACTCATAAAATGTATAATTAATGTAACTTTGTTGAGTCTGTACAGGATGGGGAAAATTTGAAGCCAATTTTGATGTATGTCCCATAGAAGATACTGGCTATTTTGTTGCATTTTCACACAAAATTCTTGGGTATTGCTTAAGTTCCACTTACATAAAAATTGTTGCAGGTTGGTTCAGTCAGTTTCCTTATGGTCTGATTTGACAGCAGATCTAGATGGAAAGGCATGATAATCTTAGTCAAAACTTCTGTTCTCCTTGGGTCTTAAGAGTAGTCCAGAAGTGGCCAAAGAATTTGCAGAAAAAATTTAAAATAATACTCCTCATGATAGCTACAAAGGGAAAACAGTATGCAGCAATTTAGGAATGGGTTAGTAAATGGTGAAATGTCAACGTCATTGCAAAGAAATAGGTGTACTTTTCAATACATGTTCATGGGTATACATTTCCCCTACTAAAGTAAAAGCTTTACAAAGGGAGAAAGTCTAACTGTGTTGTTCGTCTTTCATCCCTAGCAAATATCTTGGTGCTTGGCATATACTGGGTACTCAGTAACTGACTAATATGTAAGTCTGGAATACTTTATTTTTTGTTAATAGTTTTTCTATATGTATGAAGTAGTTCATCATTAAAAATTAAAAGCAAAGCAAAAAACAATGTGCCTACCCTTATTGTTACTATGTAACATTTTGTTTTGAATAAGGATTCAAAGAGGATACATTGCCTTATGTTTTGAAATATTTTCCTTTATGTTTGTTAGTAGATCTCAAGTAAAAAAAAAAAGTGTGAGTATTATGGGAAAAATAAGAGCCACACATCCTTTTTGTCATCCTAGAATATTAGCAGCTACTATTTGGTGCAGATCTTTGCTGTTCAGTCAGAGTATCCCAATCCAGAATCCACAATCCAGGGCCCATGATTAGTTTTTCTGCTTTCTGTTGGAAGGGCCGATTGATTGTGTTAGGATCATTTTACAGTTGAAACAAATGTTCCTGAGGACGAAGAAAGCAAGAGGACAAAGGTAACTGCTTCTCCTGCTTGATAATTATCACTTGTTGGAGAAGCAGAAAGGAAAGGAGAAAGACAGGAGCTGCCAGTCTTAGACCGGCCATCACTTTTCCTCCTGTTTGTCTCCTACCTGCAGTTGTTTTTGCCACACTTTGGGCTTTGCCACCTACAAAGGACTCACTTCAGACCCTGGGAACGTTTTCCAAGGGCTGTTTAAGCTAATTCCATTTTTCTTAAGGCTTAATAGGTTTATGTTCTGCTTTTTTCATTTAATTTTGTAAGTAGTTTCCCATATTGCTGGAAATTCTTATAAGTATCATTTATCTTTGAAGTCACCATACCCTTACTTAAGAAAAAAAAAAAAAACTTCTATTGTGAAGTAAAGCATACATTCAAAAATGTAATGTATATACCTTTTTGTGTATGTATATACATACATGTGTGTGTATTAGGATATAAATTATATAGATATAGTAATAGAACTAACTGGGCAGAGTCCCCAAAGTAGCCCTGCTCTTTTTTTTTAAATAGATACCATTTTCAGAGCAGTTTTAGCTTCATAGCAAAATTGAAAGCAAAGTACAGAGATGTCCCACATATGCATATCCTCCCCCATTGTCAACACCCGCTACCAAGAGTGATACATTTGTTAGAATTCATGAACCTACATTGACACATCATTATCACAAGGCCCACACTTTATACTAAGGTTCACTGTTGCTGGTGTGTGTTCTTTATACATTTATATACAAATGTATAAATGTGTATCTACCAGTATAGTATCACACAGAGTAGTTTCAGTGCCCTAAAAATCTTCTGTGCTCCACCTGTTCATCCTTCCCTCCTTTCTAATCCATCAACCCCTGATACTTTTCCACCTAGTTTTATTGAGATATAATTGGCACACAACATTGTATTAGTTTAAGGTGTACAATATAATGAACTGATATAAATATGTATATATATCTAAACTAATTAGTATATATGTGTGTGTGCGTGTGTATGTGTATATATATATATATATATATATATATATATATATATATATAACTAATTAGTTTAGTTAACATCCATTACCTCACAGAGTTACAATTTTTTTTCTTATGGTGAGACCTTTTTTTTTTTTTTTGGAAGATTTTATTGTTTTAGGTAATCTCGACATCCAAAGTGGGGTTCGAACTTATAACCCTGAGATCAAGGGTCACGTACTCCACCAACTGAGCCAGTCAGGTGCCCCTCTTGTGATGAGAACCTTTTTTTAAAATAATTTTTTTTAAAGTTTATTTATTTTTAGAGAGGCAGAGAGAGAGTGAGCAGGGGTGGGGCAGAGAGAGTGAGGGAGAGAGAAAATCACAAGCAGATTCTGCAGGGTCAGTGCAGAGCCTGATGTGGGGCTTGAAGCCATGATCTGAAACCAGATCATGACCTGAGCCGAAATCAAGAGTCATATGCTTAACTGACTGAGCCACGAGGCACCCCATGATGAGAACTTTTAAGATTTACTTTTTTAACAACTTTCAAAAATACAATGGAGTATTGTTAACTTTAGTCATCATGCTGTACATTACACTTACAGAACTTATTTATCTTATAACTGGAAGGTTGTACCTGTGTTCTTCTTTCCCTCATGCTCCTAACCCAGCCACCACTAATCTGTTTTTTTGTTTCTGTGGGCTCAGGTTTTTTAGATTCCACATGTAAGTGAGATCATACAGCATTTGTTTTTCTCTGTCTGATTTACTTCACTTAGTGTAATGTCCTCAAGGTCCATCCTTGTTATCACAAATGGCAAGATTTCCTTCCTTTTTAATGGCTGAAGAATATTCCATCATGCTCCATTTCAATAATACTCCATTGTATTTGATATATGCCACATTTTTAATCCATTCATCTGTTGACAGACACATAGGTTGTTTCCATTTCTTGAATATTATAAATAGTGCAGTGCCTGGGAGTGCAGATATCTCTTAAAGATAGTGATTTTGTTTTCTACACATATATATCCAGAAGTGGGATTGCTGGATCACAAATGGTAGTTCTATTTTTAACTTTTTGAGGTACACACTGTTTTACAGAGTGGCTGCACCACTTTACATTCCCAGCAATGGTGCAGAGTGGTTCCCTTATCTCAGCATCCTCACCAGCACTTGTCATTGTTTGTGTTTTTGATGATAGCCATTCTAACAGGTGTGAGGTGATATCTCGCTGTGGTTTTGGTTTGCATTTCCCTGATGACTAGTGATGTGGAGCACCTTTTCATGTACCTGCTGGCCATTCACATGTCTTCTGTGCGAAAATGTCTATACAGATTCTCTGCTCATTTTTTAATCACGTTGATTTTTCTCTCTTTATTTTTGCTATGGAGTTATATGAGTTTTTTAAATATAGTTTGGATATTAATCTCTTGTCAGATATGTGATTTGCAAATTTTTCTCTCATTCTAGCCTTTTATCCTTTACTTTTCCCAGTTTTTCCTTTTCCAGAATGGAAATTGAAATCATGCAGTATATTGATTGCATGCAGTACATTGATCCATTGATCATGTAATTGAAATCATGCAGTATATAGCCTTTTCAGACTGACTTCTTTTGCTTAGTATGTCTGCATTTAAGGTTCCTCCATGTCTTTACATGGCTTGAGGGCTTATTTCTTTTTAGTGCTGAATAATAGTCCATTGTCTGGATGTCCCAGTTTCTTTATCCATTCATCTACTGAAGGACATATTGGTTACTTCTAAATGTTGGCAATTATGAACACAGCTGCCATAGACAGGGTGCAGGTTTTATGTGGACAAAGATTTTTGGCTCATTTGGGTAAATACCAAGGAGCATCATTTCTGGATCAGATGTTAAGAGTACATTTAGTTTTATAAGAAACCACCAGATGGTCTTTTAAAGTGGCTGTACTGTTTTGCATTCTCACCAGCAATGAATGAAGAGTTCCTGTTGCTCCACAGTCTTGCCAGCATTGGATTTTGGGTGTTTTCATAGGCATGTAGTTGTATCTCGTTGTTTTAATTTGCACTTCCTTAATTTCATAAAATGTCGACCATCCTTTCATTTGGTTATAATGTGAATCTTTTTTGGTGAGGTGTCTGTTTAGGTCTTTTGCCCAGTTTTTAATTGGGTTGTTTGCTTTCTTATTGTTGAGTTTTATGAGTTCTTTGTGTACTTTGGATAGTAGTCCCTTATCAGATATGTTTTTTTTTTTTTTTGCAATACTTTCTCTTACTCTGTAGTTTGTCTCCCATTCTTCTGACAGTATCTTTTGCAGAGCAGAAGTTTTTATTTATTTAAAAAATTTTTTTTAACGTTTATTTATTTTTGAGACAGAGAGAGACAGAGCATGAACGGGGGAGGGTCAGAGAGAGAGGGAGACACAGAATCTGAAACAGGCTCCAGGCTCTGAGCAGTCAGCACAGAGCCCGACGCGGGGCTCGAACTCACGGACCGCGAGATCGTGACCTGAGCCAAAGTAGGACGCTTAACAGACTGAGCCACCCAGGCGCCCCAGAAGTTTTTATTTTCATGAAGTTTGGCTTATCAATTCTTTGTTTCATGGATTGTGCCTTTGGTATTGTACCTAAAAAGTTATCACTTATCACTATACCCAATGGCATCTGAGTTTTCTCCTACACTGTCTTCTAGGAGTTTTAAAGTTTTGCGTTTTACATTTAGGTCTGTGTTCCATTTTTGTGAAGGGTGTAACTTTTGTGAAGGATGTAGGGTCTGTGTCTACATGTTTTCCCCCTACATGTGGATCTTCCAACACCATTTGTTGAAAAGTCTGTCTTTTCTCCTTGTATTGCTTCTGCTCCCTTGTCAAAGATACAATTGACTGTAATCATGTGGGTCTATTTCTGGGCTCTCTAGTTTGTTCCATTGATCAATTTTTCTTTTTGTTTTTTAAATTTGTTTTGTTATGTTTATTTCTTTTGAGAGAGAGAGAGAGAGAGAGTGTGAGCAGGGGAGGGGCAGAGAGAGAGAGAGACACAGAATCGGAAGCAGGCTCCAGGCTCTGAACTGTCAGCACAGAGCCCAATGGGGCTCGAACTCACAAGCGTGAGATTGACCTGAGCCAAAGTCAGACGCCCAACCACCTGAGCCACCCAGGTGCCCCCATTGATCGATTTTTCTGTTTTTCATGAGTATACTGTCTTGATTATGTAGTTTTATAATAAGTCTTGAAAGTTGGTTAGCCCTTTTTTTTTTTTTTTCACTAAGGACAAATTGAGCTGAAGGAGGGAAGGTGGACACCAAAATTTCACCTTTTGTATAGTAGAGGCTAGGTATGGAGGTTAGGCTTTAAATATTTTGGCCCAGTGGGTGTGCCAGTTCTGAATTTAGAATCAGGCAGAACTCTCTACCCAGTCAGAGGCAGCATTCAGGTAATCAGGAAGCCTCTTTGCTTCCCCAGGCACATGTAAACACAAGGGTGGAAAAATGCCAGTTTCACTGTCCAACTTGGAAGCAGTCCAAGTGGGGAGGACAGTCTTTACTAATGGTGCTATTAGAAAAACAGCAATACCAGTGCTTTGCAACCAGTTTAAGAACTAGAACCTACCAGTACCTCAGAAGCTCCCTTTGTGCCCCTGACTTTACTGTGCCCCCCTTTTTTCCCCCTCAAAGGCAACTGCTATCCTGACTTCTGTGTTAACCATTCCTGCTCTTTCGTCCTGTTATTTATGATGTATGCATGCATTTCTGAGTTAAATGTACATGTCTCATTGTTTTCTGGGTCCATGAACTTGGATGTAAAAAATTTACATGTTTATTTTCACTTGCCTTTTTTTGTCATGAGTTGCATTATTTTTGCTGGTTCATTGCCTTTAATTATGAGTGTAGGTAATCAAACATTAGTCTGAGAAAAGGTCCAAGGGCTTTACTAGATTGCCAGAGGCCCATGGCACCTTCTTGCTCGGGTATTTCCCTAGGAGTAGGATTGCCGGATCTCAGAAAACATGTTTTTACACCATTGCTAGGAAACTGGCAGACTCTACATTCTGTTCTTTCTCACCCAGATTCCTCATCTATCACAGAACACAGATAATGTGAGTGACTGTTTTCTCAGTTCTCTAAAAGATGGGATGTAATTAGTCCATTCTAGATGTAGAGGAGAGAGGTTAAAGTGTTGTATACGATGAATTCCTTAGAGTGTTAGGGCTCACTTCTCTCCTGGAACCGCAGTTTTGGCATTCTGTTTTTGATGGGCATCTTCTTTTTCCTGCATTGGTGTAATGTAGTCAGACTAATTGAGGGTTTGACCCTGGCTCTGCCACTTACTGGGAACGTGACTTTGGGGTTTACTTAATCCCACTCTGTCTCACTATACACCCTGTAAAATGATGGTGATATAGACATGCTGGGGTTATTTGAAAATTAAATAAAATCGTTTGTGTAAAGTAACTAGCATGGTTACTGGCAAAGGTGGGATCACAGAGGGTTGTTTTCTTCCTCACCTCATCCCCTATATTATAAGGAATCAGAGATGCAGATATTTTTTTTTTTAATTTTTTTTTTAACGTTTATTTATTTTTGAGACAGAGAGAGACAGAGCATGAACGGGGGAGGGTCAGAGAGAGAGGGAGACACAGAATCTGAAACAGGCTCCAGGCTCTGAGCTGTCAGCACAGAGCCCGACGCGGGGCTCAAACTCACTAGCCGCGAGATCAAGACCTGAGCCGAAGTCGGCCGCTTAACCGACTGAGCCACCCAGGCGCCCCTCAGAGATGCAGATATTAAGATAAAGTCAAGATTGCCTTCTTTTCTTCCTTGAGATGCTGACAATTAATTTCATATTTGATATTTCGATGTAACCGTATTTGATTCTGGTGACTTCCATCTTGTTATGGGTTTCCTTAGCTCAGACTTTGCGTGGGCTTGGTGGAAGTTAACAGTAGCAGAGATTAACAGTAATCTCGGGCAGCTCTAGAAAAGATGGTGTGGAAGTTACATACTTTGCCTCTGGGCTTGCCAGGAGCTGCTGTTCCTGTGTCTTATGCACTGTCCTTTAGTCTTGCTTCACCACCCGTAATTATGCGCTAGTCTTTGAAGGCATTGTTCTCACCTTTCATTAGGTCGCTTGTATGTGCCAACTCATAGTATCAGTAATTTTGTACTTCATTTGTCTAGATTTGGTTGATGTTTGCAAAGCTAGTGTAATTTCCTTAGGTAAGATATAATTTGCAACAGAATGGCACCTCACGATTTAAATAGCAGCTGTTGAGGGAAAGCAGACAGTTACAAACTACTGTTTCTGTCCCTTTGACAAAGAGCTGTGCTGTGATGAAATGAATAATGTATTTTAGAACATACCTGGGTTTGCTACTGTGTCTTGATTTTACATGGACAAAAGGTAAAAAACCCTCCTCATTTGAATTTGTTTTCAAATGTAACACAAGTTAGATTTCTGTGAGGGGATTTTGAAAGAATATCTGTCTTGTCATTAAGAGAAGGAAGTTCTTTCTGCTAGTTCATGTAATGGATATGGCCCATTACCTACTTCTTAGGATGGGTATTTCATTCAAAAGGTGACAATTTATATGCCTGCATCATTCGTTGACTTGTAAAGTATTTACTGAACCTTTTTAAGTATTAGGTACTTTGATAGACATTGGAGATGTTATTACAAAATAATACAGATACTGTTTCTGCCTTCATGATGCAAATGGCCTACGATGCCCAGAGTTTAAATCTGGCCTCTAGGCCTTGATCCCAGAGAAGACCATGTGTAGAGTTGGAGGTGGTCCATAGAGTATCAATAACCTGTTGTTGGAAAAACTATAGATTTTGTAAATATTTCCTTTGATATTTTCCTTGTCATTTAATAAGAAAGTTAAAAAGAATGTTGACTGAGGGGTGCCTGGGTGACTCAGTCAGTTAAGCGTCCGACTTCGGCTCAGGTCATGATCTCATGGCTTGTGAGTTTGAGCCCCACATCGGGCTCTGTGCTGACAGCTCAGAGCCTGGAGCCTGCTTCGGATTCTGTGCCTCCCTCTCTCTCTGCCCCTCTCCCACTCATGCTGTGTGTCTTTCTCAAAAATAAATAAACATAAAAAAAATGTTGGCTGATTTCATTTGAGCTCAGGAGAATATAGAAAATCCATGTGTCCAGTTCGAAAGTTGGGTATGTAGGTTCAGTGGAACCCGAAACTCAAAAGGATAGTCCAGCTACTGGATCAGATATCCTGCTCTACCTGGAGCTCTTCTTCACAGTCTGGTCTGTGAGGACTTAGACATCCTCTTTTCCAACAAGAGGCTTTATATTCTGGACTTGTGTCTTTTAACAGAAACGTTACAGACCTGGATTTTTTAAGAGCCATCGTGGCTAGAAAGACTGGGAAAAGGCTAGTGGTAAGGTGGGGAATCCTTTTTTCTTCATTAAGGGTAATTGATCTGGACAAATTAATCAAGTAAGGGCTAATTGCAAGGCAAAAACAACAAGCAAAGGGGGGAATATAATGTGGACTAATGTTAATAATCATCTATTATGTACTAGATGGTATTTGGTTATTTCTAAATTTTCATGGTCAATTTGTGTATATTTTTTAATTTTTTTAATGTTTATTTGAGAGACAGAGAGAGAGCAAGTGCGGGGGGTGGGGGGAGACAGAGACAGAGACATGGAATCCGAAGCAGGCTTTAGGCTCTGAGCTGTCAGCACAGAGCCCAATGTGGGCTCGAACTCACAAACTGTGCATGAGATCATGACCTGAGCCGAAGTCAGATGCTTAACCGACTGAGCCACCCAGGTGCCCGCATTTTTTAAAAAAAAAATTTAATGTTTATTTATTTTTGAGAGAGAGAGAGAGTGGTCAGCTGGTATTTTTAAATTGAGAAAAGAAGGTATCAATGTATATTTATGGATATTTAAAATATAGATTTACATACTGTGTCTAGTTAATGAAGAAAGAAGGTTAGAAGTGGGAGATAAAAAGTAAGGAAGGTAGGAAGAGGATGAAGAAAAGACTGGCTCTCCATGACACAAGGAAAGAGATGGAAGGGAAAGCCATATGGAAGGGAAAGGAGACAATAGGAGAGGTTCTCACCTGGGCTGTTAATTTGGGGAGTTATCTTCAGAATCAAATTTTAGTAACTGCCATTGTCCTTTGGATTCTGATTAAGACACAAGCAATTATTCTTAATACTTCCAGAACTGTCTTTGAATTTCTACAAATTCTCAAGTAGGAGAATCTAAGCAGCCAGCTCCTACCCTCACTTTCCCATCTTCCACATTCCAAAGAAGTATTTAAAATTTTTTTAATGTTTATTTATTATTTTTGAGAGAGAGAGAGAGAGAGCAAGTAGGGAAGGTTCAGAGAGACGGAGACAGAATCTGAAGCAGGCTCCAGGCTCCGAGCTGTCAGCACAGAGCCCAACATGGGGCTGGAACCCGTGAACTATGAGATCATAACCCGAGCTGAAGTCGGATGCTTCACCAACTGAGCCATCCAGGCGCCCCTCAAAGAAGTATTTTTTTTAAGGACTCTGCCTAAAGCATTATCACAACATAGTGTACTTCCTGAGGGTCTCATAAAATCAGAGGTGAATTTGGATCAGATAGAGAAAGAAGAACACTTGAATTAAAGAAACATTTTCATGTATTTGAAAAGTTATTATGCATATAATAACTAGTCACTATCTCAAATGAGGCTGTAATAGGAGAAAGTAGCTTAGCCATTGTAGGCAAAAAGCACTTTATTACTAAAAAAAGAGTGCTGTTGAAATTAAAATGAGTTTTTAGATGTCTAAATTGAAATCTTTTAAACTATTTTTAAAAAGGAGACTGTTCACCCATCGTAGTTAATTATTAATCCTGCTTATGCCTCCAGACTGTTAAAAGGTAAACTGAGGCACATTAAAAATTTGAAGTTTATATGGGCAAATATCAATTGGAATTGGGCAGTAGTAAACCAGGAGTGTTCCAACGACAGGAGCTAGGGGTGAGGTTTTTATAGAGAAGGTGCAGAAGGAAAGCAATGATTTGATTGTTTAATATTTTACAGTGTTGTGCAATTTGGGAAAGCCTGGTTGGCTGTTTTTGATTGGTTTCACTTTCTTGGATTCCCAGGCATTGACTCTGACTTAGGTTTTGGTTTGCTTCTGTAGGCTACCGAGACACTGGAGCCCACTCAGTCTCATGGCCTCCCTGACTATGTCAAGACTATAGACACATAGCTCTGTAATTCAGTGGGATTATGCATGTGGTAAAAATAATTTCATGTCTGGCTTTAAAATCATGTTATTTTGTAGTATTGGTTGAGGACCTTTAGAGCTTCTAGTATAAGATGATGCTTTTGATATTTCACACTCCGCGTATTTGAGCTGATGGGAGTTTGTTGTTAGAGCGTGTAATAGAGAAGCGAGGGACAACGTGAATCAGTCTGGGTTACCACCACCTGTGCCTCATGGCTGCAACCTTGGCTATAGTAGCTTGAAATTAGTCCTCATGATGCCAGTGACTGTGGGAAATGTCCCCTCAGAAGTGGGTGTCTGTTGCTCTGAATTCTAGGGCAGTGGTCTCTCAATAGTTTGATCGCATCAGAAAAAAGTGAGTGAAATGGATCTGTGTTGACTTATAGATTATGTGTTTATTACTCTAATACAGATTTGTATACACTATTGAACCTACACAAAAATAAAATTTAAAATAGAAGATAAAAAATGTAAATTTAATTTCTAGCATTTGCTTCCACACTCTACTACTCTCTTTGGGTGATCTTCTGGAATGTGCATACCATTTCTGGAACCTTCTGCTCTGGTGTTTAGCCATTAAGACGACTCAGCTATTTTCGTTGTCTGGAAGATATTAACTAGCTGCATGATCTTGAGCAGATATCCAAACTTAACTTATTTGTAAAGTGGGGAGCGATTATAGCGGTCTCATAGAATTGCTTTGGAGATTAAAGGCAACAAGGTATCTAAAGTTGTTAGCGCAGTGTCTGAAACATTACCTATTTTCCTGATGTCATTGACAAGTTGTTTTTCCATTTCTGTCTTACCTCTTCTGTTCATTCATGATTACCTACCAACTTTCCTTTTGCCTCAGGATTTTTGCTTACTGCGTTCACTCTGTGTGTTTCTGCTGGCTTTCTTCTCTCATGTGCAGAGAGAGGATCTGTTTGGGCTCATTGTTTATAACCACACGTCCCATTTTTTCGGAGGCAATCCTGGTTTTCACCTATTGTCCCAGTGCAATTACAGGGGTTCTTTTAACTTTAAAAGTGTCCTGGTTTGGAAATAAAATAAAACACATGGTCACCCTATTTATTAATCAGTCACCATCAAGTATAGTGGACCTCTGTGAGGCAGATCTCTTAAATGAAGGCCACCTAGTTGGCACTGTACAGCCTAGAGATGGTTCTCTTCAGATGAGGTGTAAATCTCTAGTTTACTCTAGGTGTTACCCAAAGAGAAGGGTTCCATAATTTACTGTCTATGAGGAGATGACAAGGGGAGTGGTGAATGTGACATACCCTTAGAGAGATGTCTAGTGTCAGAGCTAACTATAAATATATTTAAAGATATATTACGTTATGGAAGGGCAGGGATGTTGGAGTCTATAGCCATGATGACTGTCTACCCAGATTGCAAAATGAAAATCAAGCATTTATTGGGTATTGAGCTTGGAAATCTAACTGTGCAACCTAAAGCTCAACATTATGGTAAATATTTTCCAAACTGAGATTAAGCTCTTTTGATTTGGCATGAAACGTGCTACTATTATATAAGGTCACTCTCAAGTTCATAATAGGAGTTAGAAATAGGTTATCTTATTCTTCACCAGGCTCTCTAGGAGGAGCAGGATCGTTTCTTGTTTTCTAATGGTTCATGTTGTCTGGCTCCATATTTTACCCCTGTTGGACATCCAGCAGGTATTAATTAGCAATTGTGAAGGTTATTCTAGCAGTGCAGGGTGGGGGAGAAGATACATGATTAATAAATTATGTACATCTTGGGGTGCTTGGGTGGCTCAGTTGGTTGAGCATCTGACTTTAGCTCAGGTCATGATCTCGTGGCTGGTGAGTTTGAGCCCTGCATCGGGCTCTGTGCTGACAGCTCAGAGTCTAGAGCCTGCTTCAGATACTGTGTCTCCCTCTCTCTGTGCCCCTTCTCGGCTCACACTCTGTCTCTCTTTCTCTCTCTCTCTAAAATAAACATTAAAAAAATAAATTATGTACATCTTCATCTTCAAGTGATTCCTATAACTGTGTTTCTGAGTCATAGTACTTAAAATGATTAGTGATTTAGGGAGTCATAGAGGACAGATGTCATAATAAAGAAAATGAAATTTTTGGTGTTTATTCCTTCTTTGATGACATATATGGGAATTGATAACATATGAAGCTGATGGACAAATTAATTTTGGCATTCCCTGAGATCTGTAGGCTTGGTTTCCAAAAATGAACATAATACTTGGTTGTGATTTTTAGAATCCTTAAAATCCTGGTACAATATTTAAAAGCAAGGGCCTTTATTTTCTCTCATAGAATCAAGAGCAGGCCGTGAATGTAGTGGAACGTAATCAGTATCTCATTGTTTCTCCAGGAGGAAAAAAAACCAGGGATTGTAACTGTGTGATTACTACACTTAGAAAATCTGTTATGACTAAAATATGGCTCTAATTTAGATTTTTCCACCAATGCTTGATATCTTAAATAATGAAATAAACAGTAACTTTTCCTTCAGAAATCTTTATGCATACTATGCCTGAATGATCGCTGCTTTGGATCACAGTCCATTTTTAATTTCCTGACCAGGACATTTATAAGTCAATGCCAGCTAGTCATGAGTTCAGTTTCTTCCTCAAGTTTCCTATCTTTAAACTGAGGAGTAGACATAATTACCCATAAAAACCTTATAGGGAATCAAGCTAATACTGTTGGAGAAGGGCTGGGGTTATGTGAGTGCTGTGTGATACCTTACAGTCAGATCCCAGCAATGAATTTCACTTCTTTTTGTACCTCAACATGTACTTAAAAGAATGAATTTCCCCAGGTTTTGCCCCTTCCCTTCATATTCCTTTACTTCCATTTTTTGAATTTCATCTGTTCCTGTGGTTTAAATAATTATCTTTGTGCTAATAGTGTCTAAAATTTGTATTTTGAGCTACTTACGATTTGCCCGGCCTATGCAGTGACTCATCACACATGGATTTCCTGAGGAAAATGATATTTTAGAATCTCAAGCATTCTTTTGCAATTTAAAAAATAACTTACCCAAATATCAAGGAATGGCCATCATTATTACCACTAAAATTAAAAGGAAGGTCTTCTCTCCTGTGGAAAATGGGACACCCCAGTGGATATGTTCTGCAGGCAGTTTGGAAATCATGCTACTGAAGTTTTAGTGAGAAGGTGGTTTGGAGATAATACATCTAAAATTCAGGTGGGAACAAATGTGAAAACAATGAGAAATGATGATCTCTTTGTAATATTATAGCATTAAATGAGTGTTTTAATTAGGGAAGGCTTCCCATAGAAGGTATTTTCTTCAGCGACTCGAACTGGTGGAAAGCTGATACACTGAATTATTCAGATGATAGACTAACACACATAAGTCTCTTATGAAGGCAAAAGAAGCTATGGGTTTGTGGCAGGGTGTTTTCTGGCCTGGAATAGGCAATCTTCTGGAGGATAATAAGGAAGGTTGGTGAAGTAATGACACGAGACAGGCGACTTGATGGAAGACACTCAAGCAGAGGTAAATACATTTCCATTTGATGCAGAATTCTTGAACAGGAGAGTATGTTAAAAGCAGCGTTGGAAGAAATTCACCCGGTGGTCTTGAGACTGAACTGGAAGAGATGTGAATGATGGGGAGTCCGGCACAAACACAGTTGGTAGGTTGTCCTCCCGAGAGGTGGCGAGCTGTGCATTTCAGCGCAGTTTAGCAAATGGACAATGATCACTATGAAAGTGAAACAAGAGACGTATCAAAAAAACCTTATGTAATTTGATTAGTCAAAACTGCATACTATTTGAATGAATAACATGAAGAACAGAGGAGTTGAAGAGGTTTTAAAGCATATATTAGGTTTGAGCTGTATTAAATTACCAAATTTGAACTACTTTTTTTTAGACTTAAAAATTTTTAGTTTTTAAAAAGTTAACATGTGCACAAAAGGAAACTGAAAAACACAAGAAGTAAAGAACAAAGTCATCCGTAATCACAAGCAGTTTACAGTTTGATTTCTAGGTCCCATGTGTGCATCTACACAACTAAGCATTTTAATGTAATTAAGCCCGTATGTTTATGTATCATGCTTTTTTACACACCACAAATATTTACCATTTCAAAGTCCCAAAACTATGAGTATTTTGATAACCAAGAATACACTACGCCAACTCCATCTGAAAGAAAAAAAATGTAATCCTGCCTTTTTTTTTTTTTTAATTTTTTTTTAATGTTTATTTATTTTTGAGACAGAGAGAGACAGAGCATGAACGGGGGAGGGGCAGAGAGAGAGGGAGACACAGACTCTGAAACAGGCTCCAGGCTCTGAGCTGTCAGCACAGAGCCCGACGCGGGGCTCGAACTCACAGACCGCGAGATCATGACCTGAGCCGAAGTCGGACGCCCAACCGACTGAGCCACCCAGGCGCCCCGTAATCCTGCCTTTCTTGGTGACAAAAATTTCATAGAAGACAACAGGCCTCTAGATAAAGATTTTGGCAGAGTTACAGTTAAAATACTGCATTCCCGAGGTGCCTGAGTGGCTCAGTCGGTGAGGTGTCCTACTTCGGCCCAGGTCATGATCTCGCAGTTCGTGAGCTCAAGCCCCACATTGGGCTCTGTGCTGACAGCTCAGAGCCTGGAGCCTGCTTCGGATTCTGTGTCTCCCTCTCTCTCTGCCCCTCCCCTGCTCAAGTTCTGTCTGTCTTTCTCAAAAATAAATAAACATTAAAAAAAATTACAAAATAATGAACCTTGTCCACAGCAAACACAGGTACTTCATAAAAGTGCACATACAGACCTCTAGTTATTACATAAAACTGTCTTCTAGATGTGGAGATACTAACAGAAAGAAAGCCCTTCCCTCACCCCTCCTCTGCTCCCTCCACCATTTCAGTGACTAAGTAAGTACAGGACTACATCTAGCTCCAAGAAGTGGTTTAACAGACACTCCCAGAACAGCCCTTCCTAGAAACTAACAAAGGGCTTTTATAAAGGGATTATTTTACTACCTCTACTTTTAATATACTTTGGGCATTAGGAGTTGTTTCTCCTTTAACACACAGTATTATTAACTAAAATGCACCTACAGAACAATGATTAGACAATCTAAATTTGTCTAAAGACTCATGGGCACAGAACCCTTCTCTCCTCACTTCCCCCACCCCCCCCCAGTTGAACAGTCACCACACTCTCTAGCACATCAGGTTCAACACGTCCATTCCCCAAATACAACCATTCCTGTAAATTAACAGAATAGTTAAAGGGGGTTGTTATTTTAATTCTCTACTTCTAACACGTTGTTCACTTTCAAACATCTAGAAGACTAGACATTTCAAGTAAGGATTTACCAAATTTGAACTTCTTAAATCTACCAAAGTGGTAGTTTTATATGGTTTCTTGTATACACAACTAGTTGGAGGTGACTACTCTAAAAAAATGGGTAATGGCATCAGTAAGGAACCAAGAATTGGAAGGGTAGCAATACTACCAATTATGTGAAGACAAAGATTTCAAGTGATTGTAGGTGTTTTTAGAGCTCTGAGCTGGGAGTGGGGTAAATTGTAGAATCAAGAACTAACTAAATACAAATTTCATGAATAATTTTTCTTTGGAATTTTAAATTTACTAACTGAAATTTACTAGCTGAAAGTTCAGTAGAGAAACTTTGGAAGATTGGTTACCTCTTTGGACAGTTTGGTCCTGACCTGGGCAACTGCTCAGTTTTGAATTATTTGGCTATTGAGCAAGAAAAAGTAATTTTGTGAATTTGAAAGGGAGCCTGGAAACATGTTTTTCTCACTTTTATAGTTTTCCAATGTAGCCACAAAGATAATTAGACACAAGTTAACTAAGAAACTAAACGTAATTCTGTCTCTGTCTCTGTCTGTCAGTTGGTCTCACGCGCACACACACACACACACACACCCTGAGAAGAAAACACTTGAAATCTTTGAAAAAAAAAGCAGGTACATACAATAATGCACTGTTTGTTTATTGAGATATAATTGGCATACAACATTATATTGGTTTAAGATGTGCAACATAATGATTTGGAATTTGTATATATTGTGAAATGATCACCCCAGTAAGTCTAGTCAACATAAGTCACCATATTTTTTTGTTGTGATGAGAGCTTTTAAGGTCTACTCTCTTTGCAACCTGCAACTATACAATACAGTATTGTGTCACTATGTTGTAGATTATATCCCAATGACTTATTTGTTTTAAAATTGGAAGTTGGTACCTTTTGACTCCTTCACTTGTTTTGCCTAGCCTCAGCACCCTGCCTCTGACAACTACCAATCTGTTCTTTGTATCTATAAGCTTGTTTTTTTTTTTGTTTTGTTTTAGATTCCACACATATAAGAGATAATATGGTATTTGTCTTTTTTCTGTCTGATTTAGTTCCCTTCTCATAATGCCCTCAAAATCCATCTCCATGTTGTTACAAAAGGCAAGATTTCATTCTTTTTTATGGCTAACAAATATTCCACAGTGTGTGTGTGTGTGTGTGTGTATACCACATTTTATTTATCCATTCATCTGTTGATGGACACTTAAGTTATTTCCATACTTTGGCTCTTGTAAATGTTGCAATGAACATGAGGGTACATATATCTTTTTGAGTTAGTGTTTTTGGTTCTTTGGATAAATACTCAGAAGTGGAAATGCTGGATTATACAATAGCTCTGTCTCTACTTTTTTGTGGAAACTCCATGCTGTTTTACATAGTGGCTGCACCAATATACATTCCTACCAGCAGTGCACAAGGGTGCCCTTTACTCCATGTCCTTGCCAACTCTTATTTCTTGTCTTTTTGAAGTAGCCATTCTAACAGGTGTGAGGTGATATCTCAGTGAACAATGCACTGTTTTGAAATACTCAACTTGGGTGAATTGCCTTGACAGTCCTGTACTTTTCTCCATGTAGATCTTATTGGTGAGTGTAAATTCATAAATGGCCCATGTTTACTCCAGTAATAAAGAATGTAACAGCATTTCCAGATTAAGTTTGTGATGTTCTCAGCAAACCAAGGTAGTGTGAGTCTGGAGGAAATCTCCTATAGACTGCTTTGAAAAGGATGTGTCACTAGCCCAGCCAGCTCTCCAAGGAGGCATGCCACACTAAATAGGACCAAGTAGCAGTGAAGGAAAGGTTACATGTTTTTGAGTGGCAAATTGTCAGGTTATTTCTTCCCATTTCCTACTCAAACTCACGTCCAGTGCTTCCTAAATAGCACAGAAACACTAGCCCTGTCTTCTCTAAGCTCAGCCAGTGTGGGGCATGGGGCTAAGTAGAATGAGCTCATTCTCCAGGTTCCCTCCATTTGCATGCATATTTTATTGGGTCTTCAAAGAAGCAGCTCATGAAGAGCCATGCGTGTGTGTGTGTGTGTGTGTGTGTGTGTGTGTGTGTGTGACAGAGAGGAGAGAGAGAGAGAGAGAGAGAGAGAGAGAGAGAGAGAGAGAGATTCTATTTTGAGTGGTTTGTGCTAACTTAGGGTGAATGGGGTGTGATGTTTCATATTTATCCCACTCTGTGTTTCCCCATGGTTAGGTATTATTAGGTTTCAGAAGAAATGTAATGCCCAGTCTCTGATTTTGAGGGAGTTGGGCAATAAGTTGGGGAGATAAGCATCTATGTACAAAATAAAGAACAGCAAAAACCAGCTGTAATCATTATTGGGTAGTAAGTATTCTAGGGGTCTGAGGAGGAATTTTTTTTTTTTTTTTTTTTTGTGACGTGATTTAGTCATGAAGCCTTCTTGGAAGAATGAGGTTTATGTTTTAGAATTAAATTTCAATTAAGTTAGCATTTATTGAATATCTACTGTGGCAGTCTCAGTAATGGAACTAAATTGTGAATTATGAGTGAAAAAAACAGCCGGGTGTGATTGTTTTTGTATAGTTCAGGTAGAAGCATCTAAATGCTTTTTTCTAATTGTGTTCCACAAAACAACATTATGATGGCCATATTATTGTTATTCCCCCCCCCCCCCTTTTTAAAGCAAATATTTCTTAATTTTTGCTTGGTTCACTTGTGTTTTTCCTAAAGACTTCTCTACCTTCTCTAAGTGAAGATTTTGTGACGGGATTTATTTTTTCTCGAGCCCTGGCAAGTCCCTCACGGGTGATTCTTCAAGCAGTGTGAGTCAGCTGTCTTGGTAGCAATTGTTCTAACGAGCCGATAGTTCAACTTTGCAGTTTTGGGCTCTTGAAAAATAATCCCGTACCATTTACCGGATCATTAGCCTATCCAGAATTTCTGCCTCAAATACACTTTTATGTCTGTGGTGCCGAGGATTGCTTTCACCTTCTGCCTGGATTCAGTCACACAGAGTGGGAGCATCACGATGTGTGATCCTTAGAAGTGCAATCAAAACTGTGCATCAGTGGAACCAGCTCATATTTAGTGAAGTCACATCTGCTTTGTGTCTGTGTTTGTTCAGGGATAAAAGGAAAGAAGCACCAAGGCTCCTTTATGCTCTCATGTTTTCATCTAGCAGGCAGGGAGCACGGGAGGTCTGTTGTTCGTCATTCCTGGATAAGATCAAAGCCCGCCTGTTCTGGCAAAGCCGTTGCTAATCTGCAGGCAGGATAGGCCTCTATGACCCTTGAGAACATTTATAATGCTGCTACCTGGGAAACATCTCTTCCTGCTTGCGAAACAGTGTAGCTGAAAAAAGTTGCACCTACCATCTTTTGCCTGATTTTCACAGACAACTTATTCTGATAATTTATAAGTGAATAACATTTTGCCTGAAAATGATTTTTCTCCATACTCACATTTTCCTTTTGAAAGTAACCACTTTCTTAATAAAGCCAAGGAGATGGTAAGATACTCAAGAAAGAACATATTTCCTTTTGCTTTATTGCTTTTCTCATACTTTTTAGGCATCTCATGAATCGGACCCAGTAAACTGCGGGCTCCTGTGACTGTGTCCTATACTTCCTATTCGGTCAAAATAATTCATATTTAGGACAAAAAAAAATGTAGATTGTACCAAAGTTTGTGGGATTTTATTCAACATCCAGGAATGAATGTAACTAACATCATGCATTTCTTTTACTCAGTTATTCATGTGTGTGTTCACTCATGTAGGAAACATCCTTTGAGTGCTAAATGCCAGGCACCCATCGCATGGTGCTGTACAATGTAGGAAGGTAAAGCAACATAACAGAGTGTGGCTGGAAGGGGTTGCTGTTTTCGCAGTGGCAGGGAGGGCCTTGCTGATGTTCCAGCGGAGGCCTGAGTAGGAGAGAGAGTCAACTCTGCAGACATCATGGGGAAAAGGCAGAGGCAGAGGGGGCATCCAGGTCAGAGGTCCTGCGTAAGTGTCCGTAATAGCACGCAGGTGGGGGTGCTGGGGTGAGCTAGTGAGTGGCCCCGAGGGTAGCAAATGAAGTCAGGAAGGTTGTCAGGGGTGGCAGAGGCCAGGGGCCTGTGTCTGGGTTTGAGCAGAAACGGACCGGACCTGACTTGTGTTTTAATAGACTCACTCCCGCTGCTGTGTGGAGAGTTAGTTAACAGGCAGAGGGGCGGGCATGGAAACACGGAGACGGGGTAGGAGGATTTCGCCATAGCCAGGGGAGAAATTATGGCAGTCTGAGTTAGGCTGAGAAGTCGGTGAGAAATCAGATTCTAGATATATTTTAAAGGTAGGCCTTACAGGGATTTTGTTACGTGGAACTTGAGGTACGAGAGAGGGGATGCATACAAGGCTGGCTCTCGAGTTTGCAATCAAGGCGCCTGTTCAGCACTCTGCCCGTGTGATTTATGTTGTTGCGTGAGGAGCAGTTTGTTCTTTTTCATTACTGTTTTAAGATTCCGTTGTATGAACGTATCACAATTTATCCATCCTCTAATTGATGATCATTTGAGTAGTTTCCAGTTTGGGGGCTACGATGAATAATACTGCTGTGAACATCCTTTACGTGTCTTTTGGTGGGCAAAAGCAGTTATATCCCTTGGATAGAAGTAGAGTTGTGATTTTGTTCTTTCTGTCTTTCCACATCATTCTGGCACACTTGCTTACATTGGTGCTGGGAGCTCCTGTGGCTTCTTGCGGACCTGCTCTAGGAATTCTTCTCTACCTGAGCACACACTTGGGACTGACTCCCTTTTTCTGTTCCCTCTCCAGCATCTTGTAACAATCTTCTCTTTCTTCTGTTGATTAACAAGGCAGAGTTTAGCTCATGCCTGCCTACAACTCACTATGTTTATACAGTTACCAGCAGGGGAGCTTAACATGATTTACATTGGTACATTTCCTTACTGTAGTGGTTGCTACAGGTTTTTGAGGGGTCTACATCTCCCCCTCTCACAATGTGATAAAAGCTATAGGCCCTCTGATAGAAAATGCCCCTGTGAACACACACACTTTTTCTTATATTTTTTCTTACACTTTTGGGGGATTTGTGGTCCTCCAGGAAACTGTGGGTCCATGGTGCCTAGATTAAGACTCTTCTCTGTTTTGTAATGCCTTAAAAATGTGTCAGTACTTCTGTTTACCCTGACTCTTCAAGATCTTCTGCTCTGAGCTGTCCCTGTCAAAAGAAGTAGACATACAAATGACCATATATGCATAGATATAAAACTGATTAATACAGAGAGTCTAACCTATCTGGCAAAAGACATAAGCATTATTAGCAGTTAGAAAAGTCATTGTAATGATTGTGGAGTCCTCATTCTTTTCAGTTCTGTGACCATTTGAGAAGTTTCCTAACTGTGTCCTTCACCACTCTTGTTAAACTGCGTGACTAGAGATTCAAAGAAATAAAATGCAGTTCAGCTGGACCCTCCCAGGCTGAGAGGGCCTTGCCTTGGCCTCAGGGACAGCTGGCATGCGGTTGGGATGTGCACGCCTCCTGTTCCCTCCCTCACCAGGAACCTGCCCCTCCTCAGCCTGGGTGCGTTTCCTGTCTTGTATTTTCTTAGTGGGTGAGTGGTTGGGTGTTACTGCATCAGAGTTCGTGGAAAAGAATGGAAGAGAACATGTGTGCACTAAATGAAGCACACAATTAAATAGTCCATGATAAATTTGATCCTTTTCTTGGAAAAATGAACATTTTTTTCTTTAAAAACTTACTGGTTTGAGATGTTTTACAAAAGTAACAAGAAAGTACAAGGTGAAGATCATTTCCCTCCTGCAATGCCCATTGCCACTCTGCACGGAGAGCCACTGTTACCCGTTTACCTTCCCAGGGTTTTTATCAAGCATGGAAAAGCATGTTGTGGATCTGTTTGTTTCTGCTGGACTGGGATCACATTACACCGTGCTGTGCGGCTTCTATCTTCCACCTTGTAGGGTAGCACAGGCATGCTTTTGTGCATAGGCTGTGTTGGTGCTGGATCAACTTCCTCTTATTTTGTCTTCCTTTTCTAATGCGCTGGTTTTCTTTTCCTTGTTTTTAAAGTAACAAGCTGGTACCCTAGCATTCAAAGTTGACCACACAGTACTTTTTTGTACCTGTGAACTCTTGGATTTTAACATATTTGATGTGCTTTAGTTCAATTCAGTCTTTAGTCTGGATGCTTCGATAGTCTCATCTTTGTTCGGTGTCAGCCTTCCCAAGTCTTTTTTGACGTGACTCAGTGGTCTGAGCTGAATTCCTCACTTTCACATATGAGAAGGTATTCTAGCCTATTCGTTTCCCCAGGTTAAAGTTAAATTTTGGAAACAAGGCTCAATTTTACTTTGTGCTTTGTTTAGGAAAATTTGTCTCACTAGGCTTAACCAGATCTATCTGCTGCAAGACTGGGTGTGCCTTATCAGTCAATCATCAAATATTTTTGAGAGCGGCCATGTGCGGGGAAGCCAGCTAAATCCTGTCATGGTAGCAAACAAGTCACCCCCGTCTTCTTGCTGCCGTACCCAGCAAACCAGAATGCAAACAACAAAAAGGAGTTCTTACTATTCCTTTAACATTTATCTTAAACTTTTTTTTTAATGTTTTTATTTATTTTTGAGACAGAGAGAGACAGAGTATGAGCAGGGGAGGGGTAGAGAGAGAGGGAGACACAGAATCCGAAGCAGGCTCCAGGCTCCGAGCTGTCAGCACAGAGCCCGACGCGGGGCTCGAACCCACGGACCGGACTGTGAGATCATGACCTGAGCTGAAGTTGGACGCTTAACTGACTGAGCCACCCAGGCGCCCCTGCTTTAACATTTATCTTAAGAATATTTTTGGGAAACCACCGATCCATGGAAAGGTATGCGATTGAAAGCCATATACAAATACAGTAATTTATTTACTTTTTTTTTAGTTTTATTGTACAATAATTTACTTACAATAAAATCCACCCATTTTAAGGGCTCAGTTCAGTGAGTTTTGGTACATGCCTACAGTCATGCAACCAACACTACAATCAGTCTTCCATTACCACAAAAAGTGTCCTCTCTTTGTAGTCATTCTTTGTCCCCACCCCATTTGCAAGGGACCCCTGATCTTCTTTTGGATGCTATAGTTTTGCCTTTTCTAGAATTTCTGATAAATGGAAATTTGTGTCTAGCTTCTTTCACTTAGTAGGATGCTTTTGAGACATCTCTGTGCTGTTGCATGTATCAGAAGTTTTTTGTTTTTTGTGTGTTTTTTTTTGTTTTTTGTTTTTTGCTGAGTAGTATTCCATTGTTGAGTTATACCATCACATTTACATTTACAGTTGGGTTGTCCCCCTGCCCCCCACTTTTTGGGATGTTATGAATAATGCTGAGATGAGCATTGCATACAAGGCTTTGTGTGGACATATGTTTTAATTCCCTTGAGTAGATACCTGGGAATGGGGTATTTTAAGTATATGTTTAACTTTTCAAGAAATTACCAGTATGTTTTTCAAAGTATTTGAACTATTTTACATTCATCTCACAAATGAGGGTAAGAATGTATATGTGCATCAGATATCGGGGGTCCAGCTGCCCCACATCCTCTCCCACATGTGGTGTTGTTGTTCTTTTTAATTGTAGCCTTCTGAGCAGGCATGTAGTAATATGCATTGGGGTTTTGTTTATTTTTTTTAAGTTTATTTATTTATTTTGAAAGAGCACAGGAAAGTGCACGAGTGGGGGAGGGGCAGAGAGAGAGAGGGAGAGAGAGAATCCTAAGCAGGCTCCATGCAGTCCCAACGTGGGGCTTGATCTCACGAAACTCGAGATCATGACCTTAGCCAAAACCAAGAGTCGGACACTTAACTGACTGAGCCACCCAGGCACCCCTGTAACTGAGGTGTTAATTTGCATTTTCCTAATGACCAGAGATGTTGAGCATCTTTTCATGTGCTTGTTGGCCTTCCATATGTCTTTCCTTTGTGGTGTCTATTCATGTTTTATTGGGTTGTATGTGTTCTTTATTGAGTTGTAAGAGTACTTTCTATATTCTGAATCCAAGTCCACTGGTAGATGTATGTTATGCTTTTGCAACTTAGTTTTAAGTTCAAATTTTTAAAAAATTTTATTTATTTTTGAGAGAGGGACAGAGAGAGAGAGAGAGAGAGAGAGAGAGAGAGAGAGAGAGAATAAGCAGGGGAGAAGCAGAGAGTAAGGGAGACACAGAATTTGAAGCAGGATCCAGGCTCGGAGCTGTCAGTGCAGAGCCTGATGGGGGGCTTGAACTCACAAACTGTGAGATCATGACCTGGCCCAGAGTTGGACACTTAACTGACTGAGCCACCCAGGTGCCCCTTAAATTCAATTTTGATAAGAAATGTTCAATTCATCTAGATTTTTATTTGAAATTCAAAAGATATAATCTTATCTGAACAAAATCTAGTACATTTTAAGCACAATTTTATAATCATGCAAGGGAGAAAGGAAGAAAAGAGGAGTAATGAGAAAGTTCAGAGAAGAAATAAAGGAAATAATTGGAGAAAGAGTGAAATAAGAGAGTAAAAAGGAAAGAGTGAAATAAGAGAGTAAAAAGGAAGAAAATGATTAGGAAAAGGAAAGAACTTGATAAAACAAACAAACAAAAAAGATGGAACGAGAGAGATCCTAAGACATGGGGGAAGAGAACAACACACACACTTGAAGTTATGGTGGAAAAAGGAGAAATAGATATGAAAGGAGAAGACAAAAAAATGCAGGGAGAAGGAAACACCACAAGTGTTTCTTCTAGTTCCCTTGTCTTGCCTCCTGCATCAGCTAATGTGATAGCTCATCTCTTGCTTCCGACTTCTCATGTCCAGCCTGTTTTCTGGAAGTCTCACTTTTCCTCGAACCTCCCAATTCTTCAATATTTTGCTATTCCAGCTTCCAGACAAGCAAAATAGCTGGGTTGTGTGTGTCCCTTCCATCTCCAGAGTATAAAAGCACAGACTCTGAAGTTAGGTGTTTGGCTTTGAATCGTAGCTCTGCCGTTTGCTAACTCTGTGATTCTGGGCAGCACCTAACTTCATGCTCCACTGTAGAGGGGGCATGGTAGCACCACCTGTCTCCAGTTTTTCTATGAAGATGAAAGAATCCATGGGAAGCTCTTACCATAGTGCTCGGTTATTGAATGTTAACTGCTAGTGGTGTGTGTGAGTGTGTGTGTGTGTGTGTGTGTGCACGTGCACACGTGTGTGTTGGGGGAGGAGGTATTTCTTGGTCATCATTCCTTCTACCTTTGGTTCTTTGTTCATCTTCTTTTAATCGGGGAGTACCTTACCAAATTAAAATATTTAAGTGACAGACTATCACAACAAACATCATGCTTCTGGAACTCCAAGATATAAACACAACTGTGTTTACACATCTGGAATGTAAAGTTGGAAATAATAATAATGAATATTTATATAGTGCTTTAACTTGGAGCATTTTACCCTAATACTGACAGATATTTAGTACATGACTTACAGGATCCAGGGCCAGAATTTCCTGGCCTCTGTAATAGGGAGAAGCCCAACAAAACCATGGTGTGATAAACGTAGCTGAGCAAAGTGAGAGGTCCGGGATTTTTATCCATAAATACTGGACATGAACCCTACCCTTTCATGCCAGTCACCCCTGCCACAATTGCCATCATATTAAACAGAAGGTAGTATTTGGAAGGGGATCCTTCCTGATGCAAGATCTCTTCTGTAGCATTTCTCATCTGCCTCTGCCTGGACGTTATTATAAAAGTTTACATGCCTATGATTAATTTGTGTTTTTTAGACTTTTCTGATTGCTAGCAATATTTTCCTTACACTTACTTTTTAAAAAAATGTTTATTTATTTATTTTGAGAGAGAGCTAGAGAGAGCAAGATCAGGATAGAGTCAGAGAGAGAGGGAGACAGAGAATCCCAAGCAGACTCTGTCAGCGCAGAGCCCCACGCAGAGCTCGATTTCACGAACCAAGAGATCATGACCTGAGACAGAATCAGGAGCTGGAGGCTTAACCAACTTAGCCACCCAGGCGTGCCTCCCTACACTTACAAATAAACTTACACATTTAGAAATTTTGCTTTGGTTCTGGATCAATATGGAGAAAAAAATCTTCCTTCTTTTACATGTAGACCATCAGCTGTAAAAGTGAGATTATGCCTACTCTTTGTTTTCTCTCTTAGACAACATTTCCTAGTTCCTACCATTGTCCTCAGAGGACATGACTTCTGTATTTTGCTTGCCTTCCCATTTGCCTAACTTTGGATACAGGTAATTTGTTACACATTTTAAGTGGCATCTATAATTCAGCCTAATATTCTGTCTGAGTACAATTGAGCCCAACAATGTTCCTACTTCCTCTGGTTGCAATCCCATTCGTCTGTAAGTCAGCTTAAAATGGCTGCATCAGCTTTCAGCCGCTACATCACCGTGTTCATTTGCTGTATTTGGATTGATCATATACTTTATCATGTAAGCTTTGAGACACTTTGCTATCAGGCACTAAGCTATCAGGACACTTTGAGAGTGCAAGGGCACACAATTAATAATTAGGCTCAGGCAACAGGCATAAACCAGAGTTGTCTTGGGTGGGGATGTATGGTCACTGTAATTATATTCTTGAACTGAAGCCTAAGGTCTAGGAGGGCTTTGTTTGTTTTTTGTTTTTTTTTCCTGCTAATAATGCTTTGGCTCCCTTCTATCATGCACTTAAGCAGTTGAAGGTTTTTGAACATAAATGCAAAACTTTATACTTAGGCTTGTTTACAGTTTAATTGTGTTGATGTTTGCCCTTGTAGAGATGATAAAATCTAGATTTCTATCTGTCAAATTAGCTATTGCTTCCCAATCTGCATCATCTGAAAATCTGATAAACTTTCCTGTATATTCTTCCCAGCCATTGGTAATGACAAAGGTGCCTTCCTCACGCCTGTAGCATCAATCCACCTCAACCTCAGGTAGCTATCAGGCTCCAGCCCTAAACTGAGAGCCAAGATCTTAGCTGTTCTCTTCTCAGGTATTTGCATGTTAATACGAGACAAAAAAGACCGTTAAACCTTTCAGAACAGAAAGAATAGATTCTAATGGTTGTTTCTCTGGTATCTTGGCAGGAGTTTCCTTCTGCAGATTCTGAGCATTTTCCATATACCAGATAATAGGCGCTGAATGCGGTTAGATGCAAACATAGTAACTAATACAGGATAGGTGCTCTAGTAAAGGCAGAGGTTAAGCAGAGTGGAGGTAAAAAAGAGGAAGACAGGGGCATCTGCCTGTTGTAATTGCTTATATAAAAATTTGAAATGGCAATTAATAAAAGGATAGTTTTTGTGGATTTCAGAAGCCATTCATAGAGCAAAAAAACATTCCTTTGGTGGTCTCCTCTCCTCTTGACCACAGGATTTCTTTCTGTCTGTCTCTCTCCTTATTATATATACAATATATCCATTATAAGTACATCATATATCTATACAATGTAGATATTATACATTTGTATTAACTTATATAATATGTATACATGTAATTTGTATTTATAGAATGCATATGGATACAAATATAATGCATTTGTATATATATAATATATATATTTTTGAATTTTCAGTTGTTAACTTTAACTTGTGCACATATGTACTCCTTTAGAATATTGACTTTAAATACTTTTTGTTAAATTAAAAATAGACCTGGGGCGCCTGGGTGGCGCAGTCGGTTAAGCGTCCGACTTCAGCCAGGTCACGATCTCGCGGTCCGTGAGTTCGAGCCCCGCGTCGGGCTCTGGGCTGATGGCTCGGAGCCTGGAGCCTGTTTCCGATTCTGTGTCTCCCTCTCTCTCTGCCCCTTCCCTGCTCATGCTCTGTCTCTCTCTGTCTCAAAAATAAATAAAAACATTAAAAAAAAAAAAATAGACCTACCCTATGACCCAGCAATAGCACTGCTAGGAATTTACCCAAAGGATACAGGAGTACTGATGCATAGGGGCACTTGTACCCCTATGTTTATAGCAGCACTCTCAACAATAGCCAAATTATGGAAAGAGCCTAAATGTCCATCAACTGATGAATGGATAAAGAAATTGTGGTTTATATACACAATGGAGTACTACATGGCAATGAGAAAGAATGAAATACGGCCCTTTGTAGCAACATGGATGGAACTGGAGAGTGTGATGCTAAGTGAAATAAGCCATACAGAGAAAGACAGATACCATATGGTTTCACTCTTATGTGGATCCTGAGAAACATAACAGAAACCCATGGGGGAGGGGAAGGACAAAAAAAAAAAAAAAAAAAAGAGGTTAGAGTGGGAGAGAGCCAAAGCATAAGAGACTCTTCAAAACTGAGAACAAACTGAGGGTTGATGGGGGGTGGGAGGGAAGGAAGGGTGGGTGATGGGTATCGAGGAGGGCACCTTTTGGGATGAGCACTGGGTGTTGTATGGAAACCAATTTGACAATAAATTTCATATATTGAAAAAAAAAACTAAATGAAGATAGAGTTGAGCAAAACAGTTTGCTCGAGCTTCAAAATAAAAGGCACAACTAATAACATGTTGATGCACCTACAAAGTTTGAACACCAGTGCTATTTTATTGAACAGCAGAAGTTCAAAGAATAAAGATCATGAGAACTTCAATGTCACTCAAATACTCCATCTAATTTGGAACTTTTAAAAGCATATGTCCCTTTAAAAAAAAGTCTCTCTCTCTTAAAAACTGAGAACTGAGGGTTGATGGGGGGTGGGAGGGATGGGAGGGTGGGTGATGGTGATGGGTACTGAGGAGGGCACTTTTTGGGATGAGGACTGGGTGTTGTATGGAAACCAATTTGACAATAAATTTCATATATTGAAAAAAAAAAGAAAAAAAAAAAGAAAAAAAATACTTTTTGTTGCATCTGTCAGTGAGAAATACATTTTACATTGTAAGCCAGCACATACACGTGCGCACACACACACACACACTCACACACACGTACACACACACACACAACAGAAACAAGTTCCTCAAAAGAATACTTGCTATTTACAGTGTCCTTCCCTTCCCTTCCCTTCCCTTCCCTTCCCTTCCCTTCCCTTCCC